>NC_139347.1:196541885-196794385 GCF_055883805.1 Amblyomma maculatum | reverse complement strand
GGGATTCGATCCCGCATCCTAGGGCACAGTAATCGAGCGCCCTAACCATTTCACCACCACGGCGGACAAGCAGAATGCATCTATCCACTGGGCTGAGAGGAATAACCTGCCCAGCGCCTTCGGGGAGGGGGGGGGGGGGGGGGGGGGGGATGAAGACGCTGTTCAGTCTGCTTCGGCTCCGATTTTACTTTTCACCTATATCTGGTTTTAAGACAGTCACATCTTCAAGGTAGTCCAGTCCCTATGGGAAGAAATGGCATCTCAGGCGCCGGCACCTCTGAAGATACTTCAGCAACCGAAGGGGCCAACAAGGAGGAAGAGGCTTCTCTGGGCGTGGAGTTGCCAGAAGATTCGGATGACCTACACTCATTACTGAGTGTGGATGGCTCAACGATTTGGTGAAATGGATGATAAGTCTGCACGGCATTGCGGTTATGGTTTCGGCAGCAGAGAATGACGTCGATTTAGAGAATGAAATCCCATCGCATTCTTCGAGGCCCTTTATTCACTGCCTAAAACTTCCGATTCTGGGCCAATTTACTCTGCAAGGGCCTCTTCACCTAAATAACTCTTCAGAAGAGCAGGTCATCGTCGTCGTACAGGGCTTTGAAATAGATGACGTAAGAGTGGAAGCCCCTCTGACGCACTCCTACATAAAGAACGTCTGCAATAAAAGGTCCCCCAACACAGCACCCGGAGGCCGATCTTCTAATTTGAGACCTCAAGCACTTGTTTACGTGAGGCCATTGGCGCGTTGTGTAGAGTCTCCAGGAAAAGAATAATCAGTTAAACCTTAACTCGGTTGAACTAGCCTTTGAAACCAACATCGAGAGCCTAAATTTACAAAATCGATATTGGGTTCCCAAACCAACAGATCACCCTACGTTGTTTACGGCGCCTGTTGTTTGAACAAGCTAAATATTGCGCAAGGTATTAAAGCTGCAAAAGGTGTGAAGGCCGCCATGACTTGAAGATTTGTTATGCAACCTTTGTGCCAACTGCCAGGGTGATCATCCAGGGAGTTTCGGCGGCGGCTGCCCCTTCCATATGAATGAGAGAAGCCTGCATCAGAAAGAAACCAGTTTCTAGTATTAGGTTGGGATGCTCGAATCGCTTCCAGAAAGAGGGTCCATGTTCCTGGATGACTCGATCCAAGCCAGGCGCAAGGTTCCCCGCATGTGATTAGGATGGTCAAGCCGCATTGACGAAAATGCCCATGTTGCTGAGTGACCGCATCTTTTTCGAAATGGACGGCAAATAATACTTCTGGGCCCGTATTCCGAGTTTGCGTAGTCTTCAGAAGTGTAGTTTTCGCCTTCTTCTGATTGGTGGAAACGCCGGATAATTCGTGAAAACGCCAAAACCGGAAGTGGTGAAGGGGTTTCCACCAATCGGATGAGGGCTGAAACGGCGAAAAGGACACTTTTGAAAACAACTCAAACTCGGAATGCGGAACTCTATACCTCACCAGTGACGTGCAAACCAACTTCATTTGTTCAGAGTGTGCCGCAGTCTACATCTTTTGCCGACATTGGGGTGCCTTACACAAAGCAAAGAGGCAAAAAGTGAAGGTCTCTTTGATCTCTCGTGCATTTTGTTCAAAGCCCCAAACTTGCATCTTCAAGATGTGCCACACGGCGCCCTGAAGAACTTTATTTAGCGGATACTTTTCTATAAAGCAGAGTCAGTGATTACTACTTTCTCAACGACTTTGTCTGCTCTAATATCAGTCTTGTCGAACCTTACGAAACTGCCGACAAATTAATTTATGATGCAATTGTGGTAAGGTTATTAGTCGATTCCGATATTGGTCCCCTCCGAAGCTCTCTCGCCACTGGGCAGACCATTCATTGTCAGGATACGACGCCCGTAAAAGCTGCAGCAAAACGGCAGAAGTATCACGGTGTACTATAACCGGGGAAACGCCCAATGAAGCTGTGAATGTCATAGATCTTTGTTCGCACGTCGTCGAAGTAGCCGTTTTAAGGATGAATACAGCTCAGCTCGCGCATACTTTGCCGCATCTAATGTAATGTGGCATTGGATGGGTTCCTATAAGGTAGCCTTAATTGCGACAGCTATCTCGTTCAACCAATTATATGCGGTTATTTCAATCTCCTTCATTTAGTGTCAGGAACACGAATTGCCGCGGACGACAAGTATTGACACTCCTGATAAGAGATGAGGCGCGGGTCATTTCATCGATTGGGTTTGAGAAAACAGCGCAAAGGCAAGGACGTAGACAGATGATGGTCGTGTCCACATTTATTTGCGTCCTCGCCTTTTACACCATTTATAAAGTGCATCTTTGTGTTGTCTTTGGCGTAATCCCACCTCCCTTCGGCCAGCAACCTCGGCCCCTACCTTATATCCGAGAATGGAAACAAGGGGCGCACGGATGAAATGGTTTGGTTTATAGGGTCTTATCGGGCTAACTACCACAAGCATGGTTGAAAAACTGGCCATGTTGTCGATTGGGGCAACATGCAGAGACCTCCTACTATGCGTATCTGGGAATATTTGGAAAATGTTTTCTGCCAAAATTGCAGGAACTTTGGAGGTCAGGTTACCAGAATTTTTTCACGCCCCAGATTTCAAAACTCAGTAATCCTTGCTCAGCACGGAGTACAAAGTCGCTTATAGGAAAGGAAGAAGATTACAGACCCCTGACGTCATTCAATCCTCTTAGTATTTCCATTCGACGACACACAAACTCAGAACTTCGAATAAAACTTTCAGAGTACCTTAGTTGTCTTTAATCACCATAATATTGTTTTCACTATTGTCTTCTTAAGCGTTATGTGCTGTTCCCTGAACACCTATGTATCCACTAGTGAATATAGTGCTGTGTACTTCGATCTGTATGTTAGGCATAATTCTTAAGTGCATTTTAATAATTAATACCCGTCAAGATTATGCATTGTGCTGCTTTTATGCCCCCCCCCCCCCTCCCCCCATGTAATGCCCACTTGGGTTTTGAGGGTATTTAAATAAATAAATAAATAAATAAATAAATAAATAAATAAATAAATAAATAAATAAATAAATAAATAAATAAATAAATAAATAAATGGGCTTCCTGCTGTTTAATATTGTCTACACTCTTGCCTATGGCAGCAGTGCGTGCTGGAGAATTCCTTGCTTCGAAGGCTTTTTGACGCCCTCGCTTCGCGCGAGCACAAGCGTCATATACTTGGCCGATGAGTTTGCGGACCTCTTTGGTGCGCAAATCCAGGAACTGAACCCTGTCTTCCTCCTTCTCTGTCCGAATCTGCCTCATGAACCATCGTTCTTCATTTCCAGATTCACAGGTGGTCCTGAGTGGCCTGTGACGTGGGCGTGCACCTGAATCTTGTGTGTCTAAGCTGATTCAAATGCTGACGAGGGCTCACTGTAGTGACTAGAAGGACGAAAAGCACTTCCATCATGCATGACCGGATTCGGTCCAAGCTTCAATGAGAAAGGTTCTGTATCTTGGACCTGGTAAACCACATTTAGCACCAGAGAGATTTTGCCTCTCGGAAGTGGTCTTTTCTCTTGACTAGGGATCATGACCACAGGAATCATGACCACGTTCCTCAAGTAGCTTTATATGCTAAACAGTTTGCAAGGCTTGGCCATCCAGCGTCATCCACGGTTTGCGCACTCGTTGAGAAGGGATCGTTCGATACGAGTTCTGCCATACTTTAGGGGCTGAGAGGGCTGTGTCGCGGAGTGTGCTTCAGGGAAGTCTTGTTTACCTCACTTGTTTCGATGTTAAATACCGAGACCTTGAATAAAAATCACAGCTAGCTACACATGTTGGTATTTATTGGATTTTATATACAATATATTTGGTTTCCGGCGTCCATTGCGAGCGACTACACTTGGAAGCTCGCCGGACCCTTATTTAAACACAGGATTTTGTTCAAGGTTTGGGATTGACTACATCAGGGAAACATTACGGCTTTTTTTGTCTCCTGGTATTGTTAGACATTATGCGCTACTGCAGGCAAAGCTTGGAAGCGTCCGCATTTAGTAAAATTTAGTCATATGCCCTTTATCGTAGTTGTTCTTGACTATGGCCTCCAATGACGATGAGCAGTTCACTCAATTATCTTCTCTTTATTAAGGCGCCTTAATGTGATCCGTAGAATCGCAGGTCAGCAATGGAGAAATCATCCTTTGTTGATCGTCAGATTTCGCGAAACTCTGATCTGTAGAGTTGTATGATTTGCTGAATGCTTTGCGAAGATATAGCCCTTCGAATGTCGCGAGAAATTGTGAGCATTCAACTCCTTTGTGAATCACTGTAAGCCTTCTGGCTTCACAAATGTTATTAATGTACCCTGGTCGTCTCAGGGAGACGATGGCTTGGTGAGCTCTTGTACAGCGTCTTCGGATGGGGTCTGCGATCCGGGCTCGCTCTAGGTAACCTCGACGTCATGGCTACTGTGGGCTAGAGTCTTCAGCTATTGTCTCAGCAAACGGCTTGTTCTGAAGGCAACTGTGCGTCGTCTTCTGTGTTTGTGAATACTGTGAGTCCATTCCTTTGCTCCTGAGCCCATAACAGAAGATACCTAACCCGCTAGGCGATTATCATCTTTGAGAAAAAAATCTAATCGTGTTCGCTAACTGCGCATCTCCCAAATTACTGTCAGTATATATCTACCAAGTGGGTAAGTGAATTGGTTTATGAGAATTCGGGACGTCCAGGAACTTGATACGCCGCTGTAAAGCTAATTGATCGGTTTAGTTCGGCCCGTTCGGGAGGAGGGGTGTGGAGAATTCTTTTTAATGGGTATTTGTGTAAGTACAACCCTCTCATCGGCTAGTAGCTAGTAGCCGACGAGGTTCACTCAGAACACGCTTCCACGAAGGAAAATGCAGAAATGAATGCGCTGCAGTCTAATGCGCAGGTGGTATACGCTCCCCAGCTATTCACTTAAGGTCAGCGCTCTATAGCTTCTGCGCAAGCCATTCGCTATTTGTCGGGCTGATGGGAGTTGTCTAATTACTTCGTAGATTGGTCTGAGATCGTTGTTTTCAACCCGTTCCTCTTTGGAATACAGCAGAGTGCATTCATTCTCTAACTCCCGTATGTTCGGTTAATTAACTGTGGCCTCATGAATAACTTTTGTAAACCATTGTCTCATATCTTTCGTACGTCCCTACTGCTAGCCAAGTTGTAATAATAGGACAAAAACGGCGCACTCGAAGCGAAGGCAGGAAAATAAGGAGACAGGCGGAGATGCTCACTACGGTATACAGAAGGCCGGTTATAATGACTGCTTTGCTGATATCATTTGCATGCTAACATTATTAACCTGTGTTTCTGCGTTTTACACATGTGACAATTACACTTGTGATGGATCAGCGATTGTGATGACATCACCTTTGTAATCAGCATGCAGGACTTCGTGACGTACCGAGTTGAGGATATGGAGCCAAACTGTGGCGCTGTGCCTGAAACTCTAGCTTTCAGCGCTGACGAATGGAGTACTTTGAACGAGGGCGAGTGGTTCGGACTTTCCGCGGATGCCCGTAACAGAAGCACAGCTGAGGCGTTATGTCATTGGGAAAACGAACAGCCGCCAACATCCGTCATTCAAACAATACGGCAGATTGCGGTAAAAGAGAAAACGTCTGCTACTGACGGGCCGTTTAGGAATGCCAGCACAGCAACGTGGCCCTTGCTTTGTTTACACGCCGTCAGGACCTGCATTGATCCGTCAGGTGAACACAACAACGCACACGAGGACAACCTTTAGTCGCCTCGTCAGGAGTCGCTCGTCTTTTGAAGCTTTGTATTTGCGTCACGAGGGGCATATTCGATGCGCTGCTGTCTCAGTTTGTGGCCATGCAGCTAGCTGGACTTTCTGTATTTCATCGAAAATGTAGGAAAAAAAAAAGTCCAAAGCAGGTTCGTTATTCGTGACTTTAGTAATCGTATATGTCGCTATCGAGCAGGATAACAACGGTTAATGCGGCCGATGCTACGTTTGCAGAATGGCTACATGGGAGCACTGTTAAGGTGGCAAGCACATAAAGCGGAGCTACCGATTTCTAGGCTTGGTTGGCTTGATCGTGTGATGAGGACGTATCAAGGGTACTTCGGATGAACGGTGTTGGAGATAGACATCGAAGGCTAGATAACACGAGGAGGTCACTGAAGAGTGGGGAGGACGGGTACAGGGGGGTCCTTGGGAAGAAATCATTGGTGGAGAAAGATTTCAGGACAAGCAGAGTTGTTAGGAACCTATTAAAAACAGTGACCCCATGTGTGAAACGAACTGAAGAAAGTAAAAACGATGTCATATATGACACCATCACAACACCGTCGCGCTATTGTTGTACATTACACCCTCTCGTAATCACTGTCGATTATTCGCATGCCGGAGTCACATCTGCCGTATTAGACATATCATAATGAAGGCTTCCGCACTCGTTTCGCCAGGCTGATGTTTAACGTACCCTTCAATATCACCACATCTTCGTCGCTTGAGCATCTTTTTTCTCCATAGATATTCCGCCGTCGTAGCAGTCACCCGTGACTTCGCGAGAAACAGAATATCATAAAAGCTTATGTGATGAAGCAACAGAGATTTACTTCAAGCCGGTGGCGAAACCAGAATGCAAGTGTTTTGCTGATTTATGATCCAATTTCTGTTCACTGTATACTTTCGACAGAACTTTCACGGACGCAATTGTACACGTGGCGCTTTCCTGTGGGTCGGCATCTTGAGTCAGACACATTTGCTACGCTCGTACAAATGGTTATCTTCTTTGTATCCCTTTATTACCCTCACGCCTTCTCCTTGCACTTTTAAACCGCAGTCGAGACGTTCTACACGTTTCTCTGCTCGCTCAAGTCAACTGTAGGATTGCGCAGGCTTTCCGCCGTGAGAGACATCACTGCTATATAGGTGTTCGTAAAATGCTCGCGTCTAATTCGCTGCAGCTAGAAGCGGTGAAACGACGAGAGATAAGGCGGGCGGCAAATTGGTGCATCGTGTTCGTTTATCGCGGCCCGCTTCATCCGTGTTTGCATGCGCAGCGGTAACACCGCGCACGATCTCTCTGGCTGGCAAGGTCACACGGCGGCTGGAGTTCGCTTGCGACGTTTTCGGCAGAGTGCTATCGGTCCCCGCAGTGTGCACTGCTTCACACAGTGGGTCTATCTAGCTGCCCGCAGGGCAATGTAAAACACTGATCGAAATTGGGGTAGCAGTCAAGGCCAGCTGGATGCCTTCGCAGCTAAAATTGCTTGCTAGGCCTTCGTCCTTTCGTCGCGTAATTTGAACGTAAAGTGCTTGATGGTTGTGCAATCCTTGCACTTTTTATTTTGTATACGCGCTGTAAATATTTATTCCCCAAGGCAAAGCAAGAAAAGCGGGATATTATTACAGTTACAAATACAAACTGATATAAAAATGTTTATAATGTAATCCTGGATGGTTATCTAAAGTTAGTGGCGTAAAGCCCTGGACGTAGTGTTTATACAAGGGCGAGAAGGAGCTTCGATTCAATAAAGGAATGTTTATATATTAGTGCATGTTGATGACGCATTTTGTATTTTTACCGAATTCGTCACGTTAAAATTTCGTTCTTCTTCCGTTACAGCCGAGATCGGGCAGATGCAGTGGCGGGTAGTAAGGATGCAGTGGAAGTGAATTAGGTTCACCTGTTGAATTAGGCAATGTTGAATAGACCGACCGCAGTTTGCTAATTTATTTTTGTCCAAGCACCGTCTCTTGTGCAGCAGAGTCAGTCGGCGCCACACACAGGTTGCTTTCCATCAGCCCCGAAGGCAATGGAGGCTGGTAACTATGACGGATAAATAAATAAATAAATAAATAAATAAATAAATAAATAAATAAATAAATAAATAAATAAATAAATAAATAAATAAATAAATAAATAAATAAATAAATAAATAAATAAATAAATAAATAAATAAATAAATAAATAAATAAATAAATAAATAAATAAATAAATAAATAAATAAATAAATAAATAAATAAATAAATAAATAAATCCTTAGTGCCTGTTTGAATGCCCATCAGCCTTACAATTACTTCATTACCCCTACCCATCCCCTCGTTCATGGAGTGCTTGGCTCGCTTCGGAGGGGACGTATATAAGACGAGCTTCCCGCATGCGGCAAGCCCGTTCGCCAAATTGGCAGCTAAAAAGAATGGTGCAAATAAAACGTGTTCTTTCGCTGGAAACCCATTACTACAAAGCATGTGGACCCAAGCTTCAACCGAACTTTCGTGCAGCGCAAAATTACAGGTAGCCTCAGAAAAGAACCAAACGCAGAACTTTTCGAGCTTGCAGAAATCAAACCTTCTCGACCTGTCGATAAGAGACCCAACTACAGAGACAGGAACAGAATTGAGCCAGCAGAGAGGCTAATCAAGATCTTGATTGCGGGGCAACTGCAGGGCAACTTAAATGGCGAAGAAAAGACATTCCAGAAGCAATATGACAGCGACGAAGACAAGCTCACCCTTTTAACTCCCTTTGTGTGGGTATGCGCCATATGTTATTTGGTCAACAACAACAACAGGTGCCTCCGGTTGCAGTCCCGGGCGTTCTGCACTTCGCCAGAGAACGAAAATATGCAAGGGCACGCTTCTTCTTATGACCACCCTGGCCAATGGGCAAGAAATTAGGTCCCGCCTCTCCTAAAGGAGCTATAGTCGCTGGGCGAAAACCTGACCCCCGACTGTTTCTTCGGTCGGGAGTAAAGCGTTTCCTCTGTGCCAAGGACGCCGATGAAATGTACCTTCCAACATGCCCTGCCGAGCGAAAACCGTGAAAGAGTATCCATCATTGTGCGCCAGATTAAAGTCTTGCGGAGTACCTTGATGTAGGCATGAACGCTGCAAAATCTATCTCTCAGTACCTCAACTAGAGTCGGGGTGGGGGAACCGAGCTGGGGGGACGGGGAACCTCAAAAGCGGCTTGAAGTAGGGAACCTGTCTCTGAAGCCGGAGACTCGGCAAATGCATTGCGGTGGTGGAATGATCCAAGGGCCGAGGGCCGCATATTCGGCTTAGAGAGAGTGCTCGCCCTCTACGGAGGCCCATATGGGAGCTCGACTCGAATTGTCTGACAGTCAAATCCTACGCTGCCCACATTCCCCTCCAAACTTCCCATAACCCTATCCCAATTCCTATTTCCCATTACCCTACAACCCATCCTTTCCGCTACTTCCCAGGGGAGATACGTGGGGTCTCCCCGGGCCCGCTTCCTCGGCTGTGGGTCGCTATGTAGCATTCCCCTATTTTTTTGGAACCTTCGGGTTATTTCGCCTACGGGTGCAAAACAATCAATCTTGTCCTTCGGGACCAATTCTTTTATATTCGATTAGATTGAGCCTGTTATACCTAGAGTGGCACGGGCAGAGGCATACTATTTTATTCTCTTTTTGGTTGCCTCACCATATTATATGTAAGAAGGGGATGATTATAAACAAATGAGGCAATTAAATTTCAGACAATAGTAAAGGAAAATTGGAGTTGAGAGCGCAGTTCTCATATAGCCTCCGAAAAAAAAAAATGATAGTGAAAGACAAACATGCACATGCGAAAAAATATAATAAAGTATCACCAGTCTAATCATGACCAAGGCTTACCGTTTCACGAGTCATACTTTCAGCTCTGTCATTACGAGAATCATCTTTCCAGAGTACAGCTCTGGTCACAAAACATTAGTTAAGTCGGTGGTAGGCAGCATGGGATTGAAGGCGCATTCGTGTCAAAGGTCCTGCGAAGGCATTTGGTCCACGAATGGAAATAATAATTCTCTACGTAGCACTTCCATAAAGAGCCAAGCAATTTCGCCTAAAAGAAAAATACGTTGGTGAGGGACGATCTACAACTTCTTGATTGACACTTTTTTGCGATGTTTGAGAAGAGCATGTTGCCAGGCTGACGATTGACAAGCGCTAACTACAATCTTTTTGAGTTGGTAGTTAGCGCTTGTCAATCGTGTTTGTGTTTTATTTTTGCGCTAAATTTTTGACTTAATTGCGATGCTTACTACCTCGCGGTAAAAAAGCGAAAAAGGATATCATGATGGATGAAGAAAGGTATGGTCGAAAAAAAAAAAAAAAAAAAAGTTACCTGGTGTAATAAGTCCAGAAGTGCACGTTGATACGTTCCCTGCGTCCAAGCGGCATTTAGCGGCAGTTTGTGGTTTCAATTCATTTCAATTCAATTTTATTATATTTGTTCAGCACATTCCACCTTACATGCAGAAGGAGGCCCCAGAGTCAGCGACTGTATCGGGACCTCCTATAAATGACAGATAAAGATTAATATACAAGACATCAATAATTCACAGTAAGATAAATTGAACGTAGACAATAAATAAGTTGATAATAAAAATAACATTATTTTGCAACAAAGGACGAACTGAGCTAGCAAGTTAAACACCAAATCAAACAGTAATAAAAGATGTGCATAAAAAGGCATGACAGTAGAGACTTTGAACATGTTAAACCACATAAAAATACATAACACGCAAAGCTGACAACGTAGTCATTATTCAGTATCAGTTTTCTGTTGTTAAAAAGAAACGTTTAACTTCGGTTGCAAATCTGTTTTTGTTATGGAATTTGACGATGGATGGTAACGCGTTCCAGACCATGATAGCAGAAAAATTAAAAGTTTGTTTCCCATAATTTGTTCGCACTCTAGGAAGTAATAAATTTTTGTTTCTTGCGAATCGCGTTTTGTTATCATGCAATGGTTAGCCTTGACCGCCTATTAAAGAGCAGAGACATTAGTCTGCCAACCAAGATCCGTATAACCCGTGCTATGGTCTTTCCAGTTGTGATGTATGGATGCGAGAGTTGGACTGTGAAAAAGGCTGACCGCCGAAGAATTGACGCGTTTGAATTGTGGTGCTGGCGAAGACTCTTAAGAGTTCCTTGGACTGCCAGAAGATCAAATCAGTCGATATTGTCGACCATAAACCCTGACTGCTCATTGGAGGGTCAAATTCTAAAGTTAAAGCTCAGCTACTTTGGTCATCTGATGAGAAGAGAGGAGTCGCTGGAGAAAGATTTGATGTTGGGAAAGGTTGAGGGTCGCCGGAGAAGGGGTAGGCAGCGAACGCGATGGTTAGATGGCATCCTCGAGGCACTGCAGATGAAGTTATGTGATGTTAGGAAGATAGTGAGAGACCGGAAAGCGTGGCGTGAAATGGTCCAGAGGGTCACGAAGAGTCGGACACGACTGAACGACTGAAGTGAACTGAATTAGTGAAGTTAGTGGGATAAGTGATACGGGAAGTTCGTCGTTTAGTAACTTGTAGTAGAATGTGCATAGGTTGTATTTAACGTGCTCAGTGACTGCCAGGATTTCATGATTACGAAGTAAATACTTAGCGCTAAAGTCATTGAAGGTGTAAGTAATATTTCTAAGTGCACGATTTTGAATCGTTTGTAAGAAATTAAATGCGTGTTATAAGTGTTTCCCCAGGCTACGATGGGCGTAGGTGATGTGGGAATGTATGAATGCATAATACAAAAACATCAGTGTAGAATGTGAAAGCAAGGCTCATGCTCTGATTAGTTATGCGTATGCCATATGCTAATTTAGTTTGACGTGGGTAATATGCAGATTAAATTTAGATTCAGTAATCGCTTGGTGTAATTATATGCTGGTCAATTCGGATACACGGTGGGAATGCAATAGTTATCTGGCTTGAGGTGAATAAAAGAAATGAATAAAAGGAAAGAAGTTTCTGAAGGATTAGTCTGAAGCACATTAAGTTCACACTAGTTTGAAATATGAGCAAGGTCCTTGTCAAGGTTACTAACTACAGTCAATACGAATTTGTCTGAAGTGAAGATTGTAGTATCATCGGCATATAAGACGCATTTTGAAGAAGTGAAGCGGTTAGGCAGGTCATTAATATAGACAAGAAAAAGAAGTGGGCCTAGTATAGAGCCTTGTGGTACGCCTATATTAGTAGTTTTTTTTTCTTTCATCAGAATAAATGCCTGAAATACTTACTAGCTGGCTGCGGTCTTTTAAGAAAATTTTAATCATTTGCAATGGTTTGCCTGTTAATCCTACCGCTTCTAGTTTCATGAAAAAAAATGAGTGGTTAGTAGAATTGAATGCTTTAGTGAGGTCTATAAATACAGCACCAGCGCAGCTTCCTGCGTCTGTTTCCTTTTTAAGTTTATATGTTAAATATAAAATTGCTAGGTCACTAGAGTAGCCTGGGCGAAATCCATATTGAAAAGGAGAAAGAACATTAAATTTATTGAATTATTTGGTCAAGCGTTTTTCAATTAACTTTTCAATTGCTTTGCCTAAAAAGTGGAGTTACACAGATTGTTCTATAATTTGTTAGTAAGGAGATGTCAGCTTTCTTAAACACCGGAGTGATTCTGCCGTGCTTTAGTTCGTGAGGAAAGATTCCGGTCTTAAACATGCTATTGATGATATTAGAAAGAACATGACATATGGGTTGAGCGATTAGTTTTAACACCATTGAGACCTGCGTTAGTTATTTTTAGAGAGGAAATGATGGAAACAACCTCGTCAGGACTTGTTGGGAATAAGAAAAATGAATAAGGTGAATGATTTGTGCCGAACTCGTAATGGGGTGCTGGCACTGAGTTATGAAGCAAAAGTAATTACAGAAAGCATCTGCAATTTGTCGAGGGCTAGAATAAACAACATTGTCGTGGGTTACAGTCGTTATCAGCACCTGTTGTGCATCTTTATTTAGGAATGAGTTAATTACTTCCCACATTCTTTTTTAGCGTTGCTACCACATTCGATAATTCGCTGTTCAAAGAAACGTCTTTTAGCATTCTTTAATTGCATGGATAGGCCATTACACAATCTTTTGTAGCGAGAGCGAAGCTTGATATTAAACGGTTTTTTCTTTGTCTTTTTGTAAAAGTTGTCGCGCGTGCGCATTGCCTTTAGGAGTTTGTCGGTTAGCCATGGGTTTTGGGGTGACGCGATAACTTTCTTGCATTTTTCTTGCATTTACGTCTCGGAGAGTTAGCATGAGTGAATGATATCAGGAGCGTTAAGAAGCGCGAAAAGGCTTGTTGTGGGTCGTTTGCCGAGATAAGTGAAGACCAGTCTGCGTTAGTAACGGCAGCGACGAACGTTTTTTTATCCAGCACAACTTTGGTATACGAGATGGCGCTGTGGTCAGGATGGGAATTGAAGCGCATGAAAACTGTGTAGTGATCAGTTATGTCAATGTTCAGAATGCCGGTGTCTGGTGGAAATGCTAGGTTAGACAGCACGTGGTAAATTAATGAACCTCCGCCACCAATGGCACTACGCGTGGGCAGCGCAATTAGGGATTCAAAGCCAAAACTTTGAAAACATGTAGCATGATTGACGGTATCAGAGGAACTGGTATCAAGAAGATTAATATTAATATCACCTGTAATTATGATGTTCTTAGTTTCGGAAGTTAAAGTTGTCATGATACGTTCAAGAGCAGTACAGAAGTCTGGGACAGATGAAGATTGGGAGCGATAGATGCAACCAAGAATAAAGTTTTTTCGGTCTGTGTTTAGAATATTGTTGGCAAGTTCCACCAAAACAGATTCACAGTTAGTGAAGTTGATTTTTAGGTCGTGCCTGCGTTTATATGTGATGTTGGACCTTATATATATATAGCTGAACCACCATGGTTAGTCGACTGCCGATGTGCATATTCCGAGGACTTTCGAGTCCCCGTAGGTGTTAGGGCAACGCCAACTCGAATCTTCCTAAGCGCTGCCTCCTCTGCGCGGGTTAGACCGAATGGTAGGCTTAAGAGCACGTGTTCGGCGTCGGAGATGCTCCTTTCTTGATAAAAGGAGGGTAGCATTATCCAGTTTCAGGAGCTTTGGCGATCACGAGGTTGGGGTGGAAAGGCGGGTGGCAGAATTCGCACGGCTTCGGGAACTCAGAAGATCACGCGGAATAAATTCAATATGAATTGGCTGCGGAAAGCGCGCCGCTGAGAGTGAATATTTTGGGAGATTTCTGTGTTTCTACTGGCGCGTAAGTAGCTGTGTCACCAGAAGGGAATCGGCGCGTATGACAATATGGGCCGTGGGAAGCGTGGGAGCATGGGGTCTCTTGAACAGCAAGTAGCTCCGCACAAAAATAAGATGGAGGTTCCAGTAATTGAAACCTTGATGTCTTATTCAGTGCAGACATGAAAGGGCAGTAAACTGCACTGCAAACTGCACTCAGCTGTATAAAGCGCCAAAAAGGAAGAACTGGATGTGGTGGCGGTAGTATGGAATGCGACGAAGCATAAGCGCTGAGGGCGCACGTTGCGTGAGAAGCGTTATACCTTATATCTGCAAGCATCACGTCGTTGCCGCATGCACCAGTTAATCTATTGCGTTCATATTTGCGTCTTCTTGGAGCGCTACGATTGGGGTATTGCGGGAAGGCAAGTGATGACTCTCATTGCTTCTCGATTTACAGCTTTAAGGCGATCCCATTGTGACCTTGACTAATGTTGAAATTGGACTTCATAAAAAAGTGTGGTTGTACAACTGCCCACACCAACTGTGGTGCAACATTTGAGCGGGCGCCGCCCATTTTAGAATAAAGACGTCTTATCACACCCAGCGTCTGGATGGCCTGTTCTTTTAACGTGAGATAGCCATGCAGTTCCAGCTCCTGACTCGTGAAATGTTAAACTCAATATTTTATTGTTGCACTTTTCTTTAGTAGGGTTCCGGATAGATGTAGACGAATAGGTGGGGCAGCTAGTTTACGGCGCCCCCAGCGTTTGGCGACTTGCATGAATGTAGTTTTAATAGTGGAAAGTTCGAACCCAGTGGAAGAAGCATATGTAGACCTATTATATCTAAAGCCGATTGCAAGGCAGCGGCTTAAGTCAGTAGGTCCTTGTTTGTGCTGCAAACCGTGATGTCAACAGGTAATATTAAGAATTTAACATAAAGAATATCATGTAACCGCCATGCAAGGGAGATAAATGCAATACTAAATAATGTTGGCGACAATGCTGATCACCGGAAGTACGCCGCTAAGAGGAACGAATGATCCGATGCCATTGCAACTGAGGCGTATTGCAAATTGCCTGCCTTCAAGGAAATATTTTACAAAGTTGCGTACAAATGGGGCATGTCGATTGAGTCCTGAATGGCAGTATGGCTGATATTATCATAAGCCTTTTCAATGTCCATGGCGAGAACTGTGCGTTGTGGCGTTGTGACACTTTATCCTTGAAGCAAGCATTTAAAGATTCGCTAGTTAGTATTTACAGATTAATTAACTTCGAAGAAGTGCCAAATTCTGTCGACACGGCCACGTGGCTGTTAAAAGACCACAGACGGCGTCACTAAGGTAGGGAACTCAGTCTTCTGGAAAAGTTTGGCTGGGACGAGGCATATATGCAGGACTTTAACTTGGCTGCTTGTTAGCGTTCTTCATATTTTACTGCCTGCATGTAATCCGACCATGCTTGATGGTTGAGTAACTAGCTACATTTATCTGGGACGAGGCATATATGCAGGACTTTAACTTGGCTGCCTGTTAGCGTTCTTCATATTTTACTGCCTGCATGTAATCCGACCATGCTTGATGGTTGAGTAACTAGCTACATTTATTCTCTTTTATCCAAGGAGCTTTTGCAGTTCTCTTTTTACCCTTTCTCTGCCCGTTGCTGACGTCATGTTTCACGGTGGAGTTCCGCTTTCATGCAGCCTTCTACCTCCGGAAGGCATGCTGCACCTGTGCTTACCTTGAAGAGTTTGCCTGATGCAACGTAACTCGTTCATGGCCATTCAAAGATCGTGACTGGCGTGGAGATTTCAACAGAAGTAAAGAATGCTTAGCATTCTTCGCTTGCACGAATATGCGGCACTCGCGTCCCGTTATAAATAAAGCAAGGGCGATAAAAATTCCCGGATGTAGAGAGAAAAAGTGCTCGATAAGTTATTACGCCACCTTGTGTGGGAGCAATGAATTCCTGTCATCTCGATCAGATAATGCGAAGAATATGTGAAATAAGCAAAAAGAATCGAGCGAGACCACGTGAAGAGACAGAACTACGGTGAAACGTATCAGGTGTCTATATCTGTCCTGCCCTGCGCTTCGGCACGCAACCTTCAGCATCGTAACAGATAGCGATATCAATATCCTATACACTGGTTCGCGCGCACTCTCACGCACGCACATATGTACACGAATGAGCTTTCGAAAGAGAGGTGGCCTCGAGGGACTATATCGGTCAGGAAAAAAAGCCATTTCGTCACAATCACAAGATTTTGCTCGCACGCCCGCTTACCGCTTTAGCGCTACCACTGAGCACTGTGTGCGCAACGGAAACAGAGGCGATAGCTCACTGATTAGCATATGCTTCATGCTGACTGTGTGGGTCACCTGACTGATAGACAGATGGCTTGTAGGTGTACGTGAAGCAGGGCACGTGTATGGCATCGTCACTCGCTTGCTTTGCTGCAGACATTCTATGTGCGGTTCTAATCCATAAGCTTCGTATGGATTGGAGAATCGGATACGTCACTGACTGAAGCAAGAGGGGAGTGGTTTCGAACGAGGTTCCCCTTACCTCTTTAAAATTTATCGAAGGGACACTCTGCCCGTAAAATATTGATGCGGAGGGATCAGAGGGAAGGATCATACCGTAATAGTAATGAACAACGGGAGCTGATTGGCATTTGCCGTGGAAATGTGTGAAGTGGTACAGGGTTCCGAATCTAGGCCGAGAGCAAAGACGTAGAAGAGCGCACGCACGCGCAAACACACACACACACACACACACACACACACACACACACACACACACACACACACACACACACACACACACACACACACACACACACACACACACACACACACACACACACACACACACACACACACACACACACACACACACACACACACACACACACACACACACACACACACACACACACACACACACACACACACACACACACACACACACACACACACACACACACACACACACACACACACACACACACACACACACACACACACACACACACACACACACACACACACACACACACACACACACACACACACACACACACACACACACACACACACACACACACACACACACACACACACACACACACACACACACACACACACACACACACACACACACACACACACACACACACACACACACACACACACACACACACACACACACACACACACACACACACACACACACACACACACACACACACACACACACACACACACACACACACACACACACACACACACACACACACACACACACACACACACACACACACACACACACACACACACACACACACACACACACACACACACACACACACACACACACACACACACACACACACACACACACACACACACACACACACACACACACACACACACACACACACACACACACACACACACACACACACACACACACACACACACACACACACACACACACACACACACACACACACACACACACACACACACACACACACACACACACACACACACACACACACACACACACACACACGCGCGCGCGCGCGCGTACGCATGCAGATTAATCTAATATTATGCAGAATAATACCTATTTCTGATAGATACACGTGTGGCCAATTCCTCTCGTTGAGATCTAAGGACGCAACGACAAGCGGCTGTTTAGCGGCTGTTTAGCCAACCCAGGCTGCCGCGATGGCTTGGCACCTTAAATGTGCCCTAATGAGAATGTTGAACTCATCTTGCTATATATAGAGACAGCTCCACCTACACTCTCCGAGCGTACTTTTAAACTTGGAATTATGATCCCTTGTGGCCGGTTTTCTAATTAGAATTAGAAGAAACGTCCTTGCTCCCGGAGGAGTCACCAAAGTGCCTTTCAGGTAATCGCGTGCCTCGTTCTGCCGTCGGCGGTTATAATACGCGAAGCGATCATTTCATCACTAGCCTTGGCCTTGCTGTTTCTCTTCTCTTCTCTGAACCTCTCTTTACTTCTGTGGAGTTCAACTGGGCAGCGGTTTAACACCGCATGAATGATTAAAGATTACTTCGAGCACCTCCGTAGATTACAGTATCATTATTGGCCTCCGCAGAGTGGTGAGGCTCACTCTAGCGTACCAAAACACACAGTGATATTTTGATTGCAGTGGGCTTAATTTGATACTATGTTTATTTTTATTCACGGAGACCTACGAAACAGGATAAAACCGACAACGGAAGCTTGCAGAACGCCCTTTAGTGCACTCTTAATACTACGATCAGGCAATCTTATGTGCTTCGCCGTGGGTTCGAATCATGTACGTGGCCGTATGCTATTTAATTGTTATGCATCCCCACATGGTGCGTGACGTCACATTGTAGCGATGACAGAGAGGCTTCAGGGCTTTATACCAGAAATTAGGCGGCATGCGGTCTGTCGCATGCACGATACCATTGCGCACACGCAGTACACACGGTCGCCCGCCGGTGAATGTCATGCGGGGCTTAACTGTTGCAGTGCCTCCCTGGATTCCCAAGAAGAGCTCTCTTAAACATGAAAAGGCGCAGCTCACGGTGCAATAATCGATTATTTCCAAAGGCCACACGCCGCGCAATCGCACAAGGAGCTGGGGGCCACGTCGCGGTCGCTTATGGCGTCACACGGGTCCTGGTTTTACCAGAAATCTGGCCTATCTCCCGAAAGTGGCTCACGGAACCAGTTAATAGCAGAAGGAATTGCACATTGCGGATACCTGCCTAACTTCCAGTTTTGTTACTCTTAGAACGAAGTTTAATTTTATAGCTTGACTTTAGCGAATAAGCTGCCGACGTTTGCTTCGGCGCCGATTAAGTTCTGCAAAAGTCTGGCGTCAAAGTTCTATACTTGATAAGCCGTCGCGGGATTACAAGTCACATTACAAGTCACTCATTACAAGTCACAGCGCCGTCGAAACGCGGATATACGCGCTCTGTGTAGTGTTCCTGGGATCCATATTTTATTCAATATGCGCAGTATTATCAAAGCGGGGTTTTCATCGTAGTTTTTGTTGTGCTTCTTCCTACGCCCTTCCAAGTGGTGTCAACGGAGTTCTGCTCGTCTGATAAGGCAACGCGACTGAACAATGCAACGGGCTAACGAGCTGCCGTGCGGACAAATCTCATCACTTCTTGTATAGTGTACCAGTGAAGACGGCTGCCGCCATCGTAGGTCGCCTCGATAATTGTACCGTTCGTAAAGCAATCGGTGAAAAAAACCTCAGGAGATATAAACTAACCCAGAACTCCCCTCTACGGCGTCCCTCCATAGTTTAAATTAGACCAGATTTATCCGCATTATATGCTGTACCGATTTGTAGCGCGCTATAGCTCTAAGGCTTGCCATTGTAGGGGACTGTCTGCCGCTCTGAGTTTGAAACACTTAACTATGGCGCCAGATTGGGTTACGATCCCACAGCGTCGCAAACAGTTGAGATTCGCTGTCCACTGCACGAGAGAAGCGTGCGATCGGCGCAACACTCCTTGCGAGTAACTGTTGTTCACCATATGGAACATACCCACACAGGGCCACTTTCTCGCAAAGTATACTGTATGCCTTTGTCTTCATCAACTTCCGCCCATCCAGCTAGCCTATCTTTGTTTCTCAAGTTTTCTTATAGTTCACTTTGCCAACAACCCCTTTCCCCGGTGCGCGTGCGCACCCACACACACACCCACACACACACCCACACACACACTCACACACTCACTCACTCACTCACACGCACACGCGCGCGCGCGCGCGCGCACACACACACACACACACACACACACACACACACACACACACACACACACACACACACACACACACACACACACACACACACACACACACACACACACACACACACACACACACACACACACACACACACACACACACACACACACACACGCGCGCGCGCGCGCGCGCACACACGCACGCACGCACGCACACACACACACACACACACACACACACACACACACACACACACACACACACACACACACACACACACACACACACACACACACACACACACACACACACACACACACACACACACACACACACACACACACACACACACACACACACACACTTCACTACCTACCCGCATGTCTCACCGCATCGGCCATTCGCCCAAGTATCCGTCAACGAGCCCGAGCCGTCCGTCACCTTTTCCGCATCCTTTTTAAGGCGAAAGCCTTTATAGCCTCATCGTTTCGTCAGCAAGTGTCACGCTTTTGCGGCGGCTCCGGTCGAGACGAGACCACAGTATGCACGAATGCGTGCCTTATATGGCCGTATGCCAATCAATTATTAATTATTCATAATGACTAGTTAATTCTTAATTACGCATTATTGGTTGTTGAGAAATAAATCAGTAATAGTTTCCTAATTACGGAACACTGATTACTAATTAATTACTAAACAATGACAGTTGCACAATGAACTAATTAATTACTAATTAATTCCGCGCACCCCTGACTAGAATATGCACGAATGCGTGCCTTATAAGGTCATATGCCAATCAATGCTTAATTACTATTTAATGGCTAAGTATTTACTTAGTACTAATTCCTAATTGAATAATTATTAATTTATGACTATTTAAGTAAATAATAATTGATAACAAATCAATAAATAATGACTAAGTAGTGACAGTTGTGTAATCACTTAATAATTAATGTCGCTTTATATGGTAATATGCAAGAAATAATCAATTACTAATTTTGACTATCCAATATCGACTAATGAACTGACTACTGAATAATGGCAAAATAATTAATACTTACTAATTAGTGACAATTGCGTAATATATAATTAGTTAATAATAAATGCCGCTTTAAACGGCCATATGGCTATCAATAACTACTTACTAATTAATAGCTAATTCAACAACAAACTTCAACAAGCGATTTGTCAATTTTTCCTTGGAGCCAGAACTGAGGCTGGAACAGAAATCGAAATGAAACGCGGTGTTCTAGCACACATACATCGCGTTTGGTCAACTTAGGTAAATCTACTACACAACGTTTTGAACGACGGGCGCTACTCGTCCAGTGCAGAGCAGTTTTCTGGGGATTGCACATTGATCTGGCCACCAGTTCAGGACGCTTCTAGCTAGCGTCGTTACGAAAGCTAGCAAAAATGCGTGTACTTGAATTTTAACAAGGACGTAACTCGCAAATAACTTTAAAATGTCAGTAGGCATGAACGTCGGCAACAGGGGAGATGCTTGTCGGCCTCAACTTTCTCTTTCCCATCGTGCCGGCGCAATTACAAAAACAAAAGCTAAATAATATTGAATTTGTGGTCTTAAACGAGTACGACTCTATTTGCATGTACCATGCAGACTTGCACGATGATGCTGTAAGCGAATACGATGATACCAACGGAAGTTTCTCTCCTTGTGGACGTGCGGATAAACACTGAAAATCCGTTTTCGTCGGTACAAGCGACAACAACAGCACTAATATTTTACAGAGCGCTCACTGAAGTGAGATGCAATGGGCTCTATGAAGGCCTGGCTCTCAGATTCTCAAACAGGTGCAGTCGAACACCGTTGAACCATTGATGCAACTCAATACACACTGGAAAACGCAAACCGTAATTCTAGGACTGGGGCAGCAAAGGCAGGAATTATTTTAGCTATCGCAGCGTAGTTATTTCACGAACCGTCAAGTTTATTTCGCAGTTTGCGTAAAACTGGGGAGACAGTTGAGCGCCTAATATCGAGCTGCATAACGCTGCCCCCAAGATTGCTCTCAGCAAGAATGTGAGACACTTCATTATTAATATAAACAGCGCGAACACGAAGACAAGGGACAAGAAACAAGAAAGTCACAGTACAGCGCACGTACTGTGGCTTTCTTGTCTCTTCTCCCTTGTCTTTGTGTTCGCGCTGTTTATATTATTAATGAATAAGTACCAACTCGCCCAACAAAGTATCTTGGTGAGACACTTCAGCCTTGTTTTTCCTTGCTGCCGGTGATGTAATCTACGTCTAGATTTATAACTTACCGGGTAAGGAATGCATTAGTACCTTCTGCCGACCGACTTGAGCCATGCCGTCCAAGCTTCTCCCCTTTATAGCGCCTAAGGTAAAAAAATGGCGAAAACGAAAAGAAAGAACATCGCGACGCATGCTCAGAAAGTAACGTCGACGGAGTATCCGAGTTGATTTTGCATACTTTGCGTGCATCACTGTCTTCTGGGATATATTTCCGTTGAATTTGTTTTAATGCAGGGAGACTTTCAACGACTTTTCCTTCTGCACACGCTGTACCACACTGACGTAAGCAGAGATAATCTGAACAGCAATCCAGGTCCGAGTTCACCTGGAGAACAATGAATACGAGCCCATGTCTCGAATGCATTTCGGCAGCACGCAGCGTTTCACAAATGTGCCTAGATGTATCATTTCTTTTTCTCGTTACTCGCAGGTGTGCGTCAGTGTCCCCGCACCAGTGCCCCACATTTGAGGAATGCTCTTGCATCAGGCTTTTGTTAGGGGAAGTACGGGCACCCATCCCGACTGCGTAGGAAGCGGCCGAGATGGGACGAACACGACGACGCACGGTCGGCCTTCAGCGACGCGACGGCGCGGCGGGCGAACGACTCTTTCGATCGCTCAGATTCTTCGAAGGTTGTCGAGCACGCCGACATGATGCCATTCACTCTTCTCCCTTGCGTTCCCTGATAGCCTTTGCACATCCTTCATAAAAGAAAGGGGGGGGGGGGGGGGGGGAGGGAATATCTTTTTTCAAGTGTCCTCGCGCACCCTTTATGCTCCTGTTGCGTAAACGGCTTTGTGGTGACCCCCGTCTCCTCATTACGCGTAGCGAGAGTGAGGGCAGCCATATAGATAATGACGGGACGCGCTCGCCTTTAGGTCGATGGGCTTTACCAGATACTGAGCCACCTTAATGGCCGCCGCCGTTGCCGGCACAGTTTTAAGACGTTGCTGAAAGCTATGTAGCTGGTCATTACCGTTTGGTAGAATGTGGTCGGTTTGAAAGCACCTAGATAGTCCAGGCACTTTCCTTTTTTCTTTTTTTGCTTTCCATGCAGAACGACAATTTATCTAGCAGGATATGTCATGTTGGCGGCCTCAAAACGGCCGATGAAGGAAAACTTTTCTTTGCACCAGATAAGCTACGAACGCCAAAAATATCCATGAAACTTTTTATTTCTTTGAAGGAGATGTAGTTTGGAACGTCATTACGTTGGTGCTCCGAAGCTGTTAAAGAAACGTCGAAAATGCGCATCGTTAATGTACACGGTGCTATTAACTGTGACCTTACTAGCATATGCGACCCCTTATCATATTGTTGATTGCGCTGTAAGGACGAAACGGCTGTTCACGGTGCATTTGACGCTGTGCACGGCAATGTTTTGTTTCTTTAGTTTTGGACACGATGAAAAAAAAAAAAAAAAAACAGCGCTACAGACGTGGTCGGAGGTGAAGAACAAACAGGACAGGCGCTGACTCGCAACTGAAGTTTATTGAAAAAACACAGTATAAATAACCCAGCCAAGCAGCACCAAACCGCACATTAAACAAAAAACCAAATCATGATGACCCCACACACACACCACGTTCAAGAAACCCAACCTTATTATCTGTTAAAGCGATTGACGGTTCACTAATACATTTTTCGACCAATCGCATGATATGAGTGACCTCAATGATTTCCGGATTAATCTATGCCGGATGGGCATCCAAAATACCTGTCTGTGCTAGAAAAGGATCACAGCCATCACACCCCTTACAGTGTACAACCAGATTAGATCCTCTACCAATCTCTAATGATCTCTCGTGCTCTGGTAACCGAACATTGATACACCTGCCTGTTTGACCCACATACACTTTATCACAAGATAACGGAATCTTGTATATCACTCCCATTTTACATGGAACATAGGAAAACTCATGCTTCACCCGACACGTGTTTCTTTCCCGGACTTTTTTCGCTGATTTGTTCTTAACTATGCTACATATTTTTGACAGTTTATTTGGTGCTGAGAAAACCACATTGACATTAAACCTTCTGGCTACATTTTTCAAATTGTGTGATAGACCATGCACATATGACAGCGCCACAAATCTTTTTGTATCCCTCTGTCCAGCGCACGACTGTTTTACTTTTGTGATTAGTTTATCACATACTCTCAATATGACGTGAACGTGAACTCGCCCAGATGTCTCTTCTATTACCGTCTTGGACGTCTGCGTAGTGTTGACGGAGGCTTGTGTATAAGAAGGTTGGTAATTTCATCAGTAGTGCGTGGAGGGTTTTACGTCCCACTTGCCTTTGTCGTCCTGTTGAGGAGGACCTCCACTGGCGTTGGTGTAAGCAAGCTGATACTGCAGCCGAGTGATTTTTGTTTCCCAGCTGGTATATTGCGTTGCTGAATAATATTTGGCGGACTTAAGACACCGAATGAGGCCGGGAGTTTCCAGCATATTTATGTTCCGAAACAATTTACAGAACTGGCTGTTCACAGCCGTTATCGACGCCGGCTTGTCCTTTGCGTTTTTCATATCGACACTGTCACTGTCCTGACAAGAAATAAAACATGCGATCGACCAATAAATAAATAATAAATCTTTGTACAGCTATAGTCAATTGCACCTCCTCATATACAGGCTTCTTGTGTTGGCTAGCATTGCATGCATTAAGCTTTGTGATGGCGTTATTTTTTTTTCTGCACGGATACGTAAATGCGCGCAGTATTAGCCGTTCGTGCTTGCTGTGCAAAAACGGCAGGCAGGTATATGTAGAGAGTTTATTGCTTGCATTTCTCTTTCTGGCGTTCAACGCGGCTCCAAACAGTAAGGAAGCACGGCTGCATGTGGCATTCGTTGTGCTCGTGGTGTACTTTCGATGGCAAGGTAGACCAAAACAGATTCAATACCGCTTGACTCTGTTAATAATCGTTAATGACGTTTGTCTCACCGCGACATGACGACCAACAAGTGTCAGCATGAGGCGCGTACCTGCTCGATGTTTGTGGTGTGGGGTAACTGACGAACTACAGTACCAAAGGTTGCCTCCTGCATCGGTGTGCACCTACAAGAAAAGATCCGACAGTGACCTCTACAGTCCGCTCCTTCGGAGATTAAATCGCTGTCGAGCACTTCCGGGGCATCAGACGGCCACCTACTACATTGACATTCTATCGACAACCCGCCAACTGCTCCGGGACGGCCATCGCCTTTAGAAATGCTCTTTGTCGTGTTGAATGGGCTGTTACTGCTCTGCCGGTTATCACTGTGTACCCACTTGCTTTTGCAAACACATTTCAATTTTTACCTTTTTTGCACCATTTTGAAAGCGATCTGTCTTCTGTTGATGTAATGCAATCAAATGTAAATGCGTTCACATACTGCTCTGTTAATTACTTTGGCATAATTTTTTCTTGGAATGCATATATCAACTTGGGTTTCATTCGGAGGAGTGCATTCCTCAGAATATATTTGTCCTTGCTTACAGACATTTTGGCTCTGTATCATCCGTAACTCTGCACAGTATTCTCTGGGCGTCAAGGGTCTTTCACCACAGGCCGACCTCTCCGCCGTTTCTTTCAATAAATGGGTCTCTCTCGCTCTCTCTTTCTTGGCGTAAAGCTCCGCCTCGTCTTCGCTCGGTTCGGGAAGGTGCTGTACACATTTTCGGAGTGTGACGCAGTCAATCATTTATTAAGGGATGATTTATGCATTTCGTTCGGTTTAAAAACCGTCGGCGTAGTCGCCACCGCACGTCGGAAATAATTCGAGGATGCTTACAAAAAAATTGTATCATCTTAACTTGTGGTTGTAGGGATGTATGATTGATTCGTGTGTGATAAGCGCTTACGAGTTATTGAATTCATTATAATGACTTGATTAATTGACAAATTAAAGAAATGAAAAGTGGAAAAGGGGCTCGAAAGGTATAAAACTGTTCAGAATGGAAAGCCAAGGCTTGACGATGCTAATTAAGAAAATTTAGTGTGTGTAATGGATCAATTAATCCATTCAGTTGAAAAAGAAAGAAAAATGCGTTCAAAGTTGCCCAGGTGTAAAACTCCTGAAAATGGAAACACAGTGTTTAGTAATGCTAAATGTCTGTGTATAAAAAAAATAAAATTAACAAAAAAGTGATGAAACATAGTCGTTGTGAGGGAAACACTATCGTGCCCTTAATGAGGGGGCTTTCCCTATTTACTCAGGTTACCTTTTTCCCATTTACCTATACCTATTTACTCAGTGGTCACTCATCGATTAACTAAGAAATGACAATAAATTTAACAGCTTAACTTCTTACGCATGTTCACGTATACATACTTGAAGAATAAATATGATTTTGCACCATCGTCTCACTTCCGGAAGATGAAAATATCCGTGAGGAGCCCGGTAATTTTTCTATCCAGTCAATATATCCACTCAAAAGGAGCCATGCACATTAACAAATATATGGGAACTATTTGCCTAGCGCAGCCGAGTACCGCCGCCTGCAGTTATTACTGCAGTGCAGTTTGCTGGCCATGTCGCTCATCCCAGTAAGTGCTAATCGGGCCACCCAGTTTATTACTTTACCAGGTCAATGGATGGATCGATGGATGGATGGATGAAATGGATGGATTATAGGAGCGCCCCCCTTGAAACGAGGCGGTAGCAGTTGCTATCATGCTCATTTTCTCCCCTATATCTTAATTATTGGTTTAGGTTGGTTAACTATACCATCATTCAATTTATTGAATTTTTGTTTCTACATTAGTAACTTTTCTGCTTTTAAGCTACCAATCTTGCAATCGTTGTTTGCTAGCTTCCACCACAGGTTCATTCACCCGTCCAAATGTATCTCTAAACCTCAGAGCTTCAGGAAGAGTGACTGCGCCTGCATCGACTTCCGGATGGATATCATTACATTCGAGTCTAATATGGTCAGTTGTTTTTGTGGAGTTACCACACACTGCACATGCGTCATCTTCATTGTTAAATTTCTTTTTTTTTAGCTGCGTGTTCTAAGGCACCCTGATCTAGCTTCAAAAAGTCGGGTACTGCCTCTTGAGTTATTAAAGAAAGCTTCCTTCCTGATCTGCCTTTTCCACTTTCGGTATAGTTCCACACTCTGTTTCTTCTTCATCGAATTTATCCAATTTTTACCTTCTGCGTTTTTCCCCTGTTGCTTAACGCTCTTTATTTTTTCTTCCTTGTGACCAGCATACTTACTGGTTAGTTTCTTAGTTCTTTTCCTTCATTGTGAGTTAACGCTTTTTAGGTACAGATATTGAAATACTATAGCTGCCTACCTGTTACTGTCCAATTTTCTCAGGCGTCCCTCATATAATATTTTACTTTGAGCTTCCCGTACTTCGAAAGATGCCCAGCCCATATTTCTCTGTACCGCCTCATTCGTGGTTTTGCCGTGGGCACCCAGTGCTAATCGTCCGACGGCTCTCTGATTTACTTCTAATGTCGACTGTATCTGTGATTTTAGGCACAACACGGCATTTCCGAAAGTAAGCCCGGGCACCAAAATTCCTTTTCAAATATCCCTCAAAACCTCATACTTATTGTATCCCCACAATGCCCTATGCTTCATTATGCCAGCATTTCTTCGCCCTTCTGCCTTTTGCAAAAATCATGCTTTCAACGCCACATTTCCTGTCCCAAGTGTACTGTTCCTTTGATGCAGTAGGACATTTATTTTGATCCGAATTGGGTTATGGTGTTCAGGGGGCTGCCCTTAAAGTAGCTGCAGGAGTCGCTCGATATAAGGCCTTTTCAAGATTGCCAAGTTTTTAGACCTTACCGCATTGCTGAGAAGAATGGGCGTGATCGTCAAGTCAGTGGTTGAAGACAGCCAAGCGGCAGGATGAGACTTAGTAGCCACAGTTGGCGTAAGCAAGGCTCATTTGAAAAGTGAGAAAGGTACCCGCAAAGAATTTCATGTTCCATTAAAAAAAAAATATAAAAATTAAAAAAAAGCAACTAAGTAAACCGAAGCTTAATTAATTTAGCAAACTCCTTCCACCACTGCCATCATCCTTGCCCGCAACGTCGACGCATTGATATCGTGCCCAAAATGCTCAGTGACTTTGGCTGCCTCCCTTTCCCTGGAGCTAATTTTAACTTCCGCCCATCGCCGAGGGCAGGACACCGCTGAAGCCTGGCGCTAAACACCCGTCTGTGCCGAGGATCGCGCAGACGCCGTGGTCTTGCGGCAGGGTGGTTTGTTTTGGCGGCAGCAGAGGCATCGCTGGCTGCAAGGGAAGAATGCACCGCAAAGGTCTGACCGAGTCAGCGGCTTGGTCTAAGTGTTGTTTATTGTTTCTGATCGGTGTTTTGAACCTTGGAGTCGACGCACCTACCTTTCAGCGAAGTCCACAAAAGCGAGTAACGAAAATTCAGAAAAAAAAAAAAAAAAGCTGTTGCTGCTGCTACCGAAAACCGTTATTTTGGACAGGTCGTTTAACTCTGTATACGAGTGGACGTAAACAGTCCGGGCATTCTCTATAGTCCCTGAACTTGGCTCGCATGGTTCTCGTTGAGAGAAAGTACTCCTCTGTCTTGTTACATGAATGAGATGCTTCCAGTTTTGAATGGTGGCGATGGATTAAGAGGAGCGTATCGAGTTTCGTTCAGGCTTGAATAGTAAGTACGTTGCGTGAGCTAGTTAATGTCAAGTGCTAGGTGCAGCTATTGATTTCTGTCAATATTTTCCTTTGAAATAAAATACCATTCCAGTATCTCTATCTCCTGTTGAAATAGGTGCCGATAAGAACTCCCGAAGACCACTTTGTCTACGGACTGTTTATGCTTCATGCCCGTGTGACACCTGTATGTTAACAACATATACGTACACTGCTCCAAATCTCTCTGGCTTTATTTTTATTTATCCTTATATGAGGGGGGGGGGGGGGGGCTCTGTTTGTGCAATATAGCGCTTTAGTTAACTTGGATACTTAGTTAATAGACTCATATACAGCGTAAAAATACGAGCCGGTGTGTGAAACCCAACGCAATTCCAAAACTCGTCGCGTCCAACATCTCAAAAGTGTGCCTTGGCCAGCTTGTGCCTTCAGCTGTTGGGAGAAGCAGCTTGCCAAGGCGCTGTGGAGTCTTTGAATGTGCAGTCTTTGTTAAAAGTGTCGAGCCCGAGGGGTCTTTTTCTGAACCTCTTCGTGAGGTTTGTGTTTCCAGTGTTAAGAATCTCTGGTAAGAAGAGTTTTTGCCTACTCTCTCCAATGGGAAGAACTGTGCATCAATGTCAGCGCCACTACACGGCTCCGAAGCAGACACCTGGGCTTTACACTTTTGGCAAAGGCTGTACGTGAAACAAACATGTACAGAGATATGGCGATATTGTTACCCCTGACACTGCGATGAGGCCGAAAACATCCAGGGACGGTCAGTTGTGCCTATTGAACATTGGCTTTTTCTAGGCTTTGGCATGGAGGTTGGAAAGAGTGTGCTCTAGACAAACACCTTGCAATCTATAGACTAGAACCGATATTTGAAATGAGCAAGACCCAGTGGTGGTGCTGTCGCCGGCTGCAGGTGAAAGCTTAGGTGTAAGAATATATTATAAGCAAACGTTTTCAGGAGATTTGTTATTTCACAGTGCATTTCTAACACCATATATTCATGTAGAAATGATATGATACGTCATTTCCAAGTCTAAGTATTTTTTTCCGCACAATGCGACACGCGCACGTGAAAGTCACCGCTGGCTGGGTGTCGGGCTGGAGCGCGACGCACAGAAACACATGTAAAGAAAACATTTTGAAATATTTTACACGCTTGACAGTATACGCTAGAAGTGAAGCTGGTGCCGCGAAAAACAAAATAAACATGAAGACAAAACACACGCAGCTTTAACTTCACTGCTCCATTTTTCGTCGAAGCGTGCCCAACCAAGTCGCTTGAACTTTACGCCTCTTAAACAGCCGCCTACCGTAGAGTCGGTCATTGCGTGACACGATGCGTACCCCGCGTTGGGACGCATTGATCCGGTATTTCATACTGAAGCGCTACATCTTCGTTGCCAGCATGTCTTCCCACAATATTGCTGCCGTGCGCACGTGTTTGCTCTTTCTTGTCAATGCGTTCAACGTGATTGACACAGCCACGGTGGGCTTCGGCAAAGTAGAACGCGACTGCGTGACGTCGCGATTCAGGTTGAATACGCAGGGACGAGCGTGGGACAAGCTGTTGGAAAAGACGAAAAAGAAAAAAAAAAAAAAGACGCCGTTCGCGACAGGCGGGGTCACGCGAAGCGTGCTGTGTGCATACACGCAATTGCAAAACCTTGCCTTTCATCCACATCCCGCACTGGGCCGCGTTTCACGAAAGTGAAGTTGGGTTTTGTCAGCTGAGCGTATCGCTCTCTTTTCCTCTCGCTCACCTCAGACAGTCGTCCAGCCACTTCGTGACTCACCACTTTAGCCTGTTACGTCACGTTTGTGTTTTTCCATTAAAGCTCTTGCTGTTAGAGTTCCTTCGTGACATTTTTAAAATGGGATATGCGCAGTGCTCAGGCAGCGGTGATTCGCTAGAGACGGAGAAGCAAAAATTTTGAGAAAATAAAGAAATACGGAAAACAGTCAAACTAGCGTCTGTGTGCAAACGCTGAGGTGGAGAAAGTGGGTGGCGCCAGCGGTACAAGGCGTTAACGTCAGCGTGGGTGCGATGACAGCTTGACAAGCGCCGACGCTAGCTGCTGGCCCGTTTGAGGTGATAAGGGTGAGCAAGTCGCTCCGCCGCTTGGTGCGGGTTTCGTGAACCCTTTCTGTAAGCTGCGGCAGTCTATTTGCGTGCGTGAGGCGTGGGTGGAACGGCCTGCACGCGCTGCTTAGTTTGAATGGCAGCTCTGCAAAGGTCCGCACAGAACAGGTGCTCGGGAGACGTGCGCGAAATGGCGGAGGGCTTGTTTACGGGCTTTGCCTATAAGCACAAGGGGAGGACGGCGCTAAATATGTACCCGAAAGTGGCATAGGACTAAATGCGCTGGGTTTCCAGTGAAACCGTAGAAAAGTGCCCCATGTTTTTCAGACGTTTCGTTGAAGCCTTTGCTGACTTCTGATGGAGAATGCCTACGCTGGCTTACATAGTCAGAGCTAAACTTAGCTCGTTGAGTGCAAGAAAGTTGCCGGTGCTGAAAAAAAAAAAAAAAAAAAAGAAAACTTTTGCTGCGCCGCTTTTAGTAAGCAAAATGTGCATTCAAAGAATAAAGACAAAGAAAATTTGAATTGACATGAGATTGACAGTGCAAGATACGTATACTACCAGCATAAAAAAATAGGCGACGTCCGCTGGAAAAACATGCGTTATCTTTTTGAAGGAACCTGCAGAAAATAGGATGAATTAAACCTGTTAGGGCTTTATCTATTGATATATTATCTACCTGCTGCGAGCGCGTTGAAATGGAGGCATTTTTTTTTTAAGTAGCCAGGTCTTCTCAGAAACATATAAGTATTGAAATACTTGCCGCTGCATGCTACATTTATGTGAAATAGCCTGACGAGATGAGAGCAGGGAAGAATAGCGGGAAATACAATTCATATCGCGTCATACCTACATCCTTTTGCGTCCTGCACGTTTGCAGGATACAAGTAACTTGACACATGAAAGCAAACTAAATTCTTACCTTTAAATAGAGGCTTTTCGATTTCAGTTCAGTTCACCACTGTGCATTTCGATATAAATAGCATGCAGCTGGATTCACAGCAATATATGAAACTTAAGTCACGCCGAGTGAAGGCTACAGCTTTCACGTGCTCTATATCCTTGAACTGCTCAACTGTACCCTCGTGGTTACGTCAAGACGATAACCGACTGACAGGTTCTTACGCAACTGTATAACTATATTAGCGGTAATAATGTTTCGTGCACCAGTTTTTTGCAAGCGAGCGCAACAGGGTCCCATGTCAAGGAGAACTGCCCGTTAGCGTGACCTGGTCAAAGAGGCAAGTGTTCAGACTGCGCTACTACGCAGATGATCAAAGCCAACTCGGCGTGAAAGGTAAGCGCATTAGCTAGTCCGAGTAGCAACAGGTTGGTTATAGCAATCAGGCCAATCCAGTTGTGCGCCCATTTCTGTTGCTTTGATACCTGCGAGCACTTACTCGCTCAATTTCGCATGGTCTTTGACTCTGACCCTCCCTTTTCTTGTTATCCTGCACAATGTTCTTTACTACACTAGTTATCGATGCGCAGAAACAATGGCCCGGGTATACAGCGTTGGCGCGCATAGACCAACACCATGTTTACAAAGAGGGCGCTCGCGGGCGACGAATTTAGAGTAGGATTAGCACCCACTGAATACATGGAAGCGGGTGTTTTAAAAGCAGTTTGATTTCACAGGACCCGTGTAATGCCGTTGTTTAGTGCAAAGCAACTAATTCAGAAAACTGATTCGAAGACTTTTGTATTCCTATGAGCGCAAGCCTTATTTTCAACCTTAGTTGGCCCAGCGTGGTGACAGCAGCGCCCCCGCATCTTGCGTTCGTCACAGATCGGCGTTGGTTTATAGAAAGAGATGGTGTGTACCCCAAAAAAGACAGATAAGCTCCGCAAAATCGTAGAAAAAAAAAACGTAATTTATATTAAAGCGTTAATTCTCTAACACTGAGTGGAGCTAAAGTACTTTTGCGCCTAGCAGAACAAGGTAGGAAGGGCAGATTAAGTCTGTTGCTTCATGGTCTGTACAGAGAAATATTTGTTTGATTATCAGAGGGTGACCGAAAGTTAGGTGGGCGGATGCGGTTAAGAAGTCACAGAGGTCAAGTGGATGGAGCTGGCACAGGACCATGTTAATTGAAGGAATATGAGAAGAGGCCTAGGCTCTGCAGTGGGTATATAGTCTGGCTGATGATGACTACAATATTTCATTAGAATTTAAGAGATAGTCCGACAATATATGTCATACTCACTTTTATAAACCTACCTGCATTGATTGTCGCTGTCAAACCTAAAAAGAGTTTCCTTCACGAATGCTTCACAAAATTTTCCTCACTTGTAGAACGGGGGTTCATATTGTTGAATGGAACTGCGTCTGTGGTATGCAGAGCGCGAGAACAGAGAGAAGAAAAAAAGACCGGGTCAGAATAACAGAATTGGGGACCTGTTTACCCGAACAGTTCATTTGCTTCTGCTGCCACGATCAACGTGCCCAGCACTGCCGCCCGGAGCACGCGAACTGTGCGCTCTAGGTGATGGTGCACGGAGAAGCTCGTTCTAGACTCATGGTGGAAATCTTGCGTTCGCAAGATTTGTCCGCGAGATTCTGCGAGGTATAAGATCGAAGTGAGATCAAGGAAGGCAGCTGAGCTAATTGGTGTTTTTGATGAACAGGCTGCAAAGTAGCAACTAGCGTGTAAAAGATAAGAGGCAGGGACAGAAGACAACAGACACGACAACACGATAAACTTAAAAGGAGGAGCATTGTTACCGCCGATTTGCATTAGCGCATGCTTAGAGAACTCTTGCCCCCCCCCCCCCCCCCCCCCCCTTTCCCTTCCTTTCCTTTATTAATGAAGCAAGGTAGCGAAAACAACACGCAAAGGTGCAAGATACGTTAACACACGGGCTTTCAGACAACCTTTCTTTTCTTTTTTTTTCGTGGGGACTATTGAAGGGGGCTAATTCACTTGTCCCCTGCCTTATCGATCCAAAATGCCTCAAATGTTTCTCTGTGTACCTGCCTGAAGAGCCACATCAAAACAAATGGGCGGTGAAAAAGTGGTACGCATTTGTCTTTCATTCTGCCTTCTTTCTTTACTTTGTATTTGTTGCAATATGCCACCAAATGGCCGCAGCCCATCAGAGCTGCGACTGTTGTCCGGCGTTTCCGCAGAATTTAATTAGGGCTCTGGCCTGCTTTCCGAGTGTAATTAAATAAACTACTCCTATGCGGCAGTTCACAAACTGCGTGGCGTGCTTAATTCTCGCAAATATTTACATGAGGAGAATCATTAACCATGCGGATTTGAGGGGCTGAGCAGACGACACGAATGCCGCACTTTCCCGCAACCTTAATTTTTGAGCCGATGGAGCAGGTAGGCATGTAAAGCACGGACACAGGACTTCTCTGGAGGCCGACATGGCTGAACCCTGCTGCCTTGCGTCCATGTCTGACCTCTCTGAAAAAGCTATCATCGACGGACTTGAGTATACGCTCTCAGGGAACCCAGCGCAACGCAGACAAAGAACCTGCTGCCGAACACTCAAGTTGCCATTGTGTGCAAAAGTTTTTTGAAAAGTGGCTCTGAGGCAGTTTAAAGCTATCTTTATTCTTACTAATTTCTAATAACCCGAATTTTAGTTTGGAACAGGCTTCTTTGAGCGAAGTAAGTACGTCCAGCAGAGCGAACCATCATTAACGTTCGTACTGAGGTCAAAGTAACGCAAGCAACCCCCAACAGGAACCTCTCGAGTATTCCACAAGCTTGAAAGACACTACACACGCGCGCAACAACATCGTTCGTTGCATTCGGCATCACGCTCGCTGCATTAACGCCCTTCCGCCTCGTTGCTATGACATGACGCCCTGCGCGCGCCTATATGCTCTTGTTGATCTCGGCTAGCTAAATATATTTAATTCACGTTTGTTCCAGCTAACCTACTCTTCTCTCTTTCGGTCTCTCAATGTTACCCCTATCAGTTTCACTTTCAAGCGATCTAAACGTAATCGGTAGGATGCACCATATAATTACTATACGTAGGTACATCGGTAAGTTGATGTTGATGTCCTGGCGACAACGCCCCGCCGCGGTGGCTCAGTGGTTAGAGCGCTCCACTGCCCTCGCCTAGGAGCCAGGTTGGATGCCGACCACAGCGGCCACTTTTCAATGCAGTTGGAAAGCAAGGCTCCCAGGTACTGCGCGATTTTGGTACATGTTGAAAGACCCCAGATGGTCAGAATTTCCAAAGCCCTCCACTACGGCGTCTCTCATAGCCTGAGTTACTTTAGATCGCTCACCGCCAAACCAGACCAAACTTGACGATGCCTGCCAAAAGCCAAACACACCATTTTTGCTGTTCAATCTGTATTCATTTCATGACACAGTTATCGCATTGCCCGCTCAAGGTGCGGTAAGCATTTCCAATATTTTTGTGAGCTACAACTAAGGTGCAATATCACAGATTTCGCCTTAATCCTAACCTCGAAAAGCCTGGACTTGACCCGAAAGAGAAATGAAACTCGACGTGCTAGCGCGCATACTTCGAATTTGACCAATTTAGCTAAATCGCTAGCAATTTTTTCTTGGATCTGTGCTGCTGACACCCGGTGCTCGCTTTTCTGTACTCGACAATGTCGTGGAAAATAATGGATGTGGGAAATTGAAAAAGTGTGAGTATGCCTTCGAAAGGTATGCAATGTTCAGCGCACTTCTCTCCCGTTAGCAAAGTTTTCGCGGAGAAAATATTTACGCTCTGCACGAGGCAGGACGTTTGACATGCCCAGAAGTGCACATAAAGTGTCCAGTGATGGTAGTTTATGGAGATGTTATTTTCGAACAATTTCTTCCTACAGGCGTCCAACATACGCCAAGGAAAATATTGCACCTACTGATAAACTGGCGGATAGACTGCGGCATTATAGGCTTTCCATATACTATGCAGTCTGCATATTGATGATGGGCAAATAATTACAAAGGTGCTAAGGCAGCTAATCCCAGGTGTTGTTTTTGGGATACAAGGTGGTACCAAAGACCTACGTTTCACGAATTTCATCCCACAGACACCAAACACCAGACCAGGAGAAAGGTTTCACCCACTGACAAACCGGTAGGCACAAAGCGGAACTAGTTCTACATACGAGGCATGTAGTGCGTATGTATTGATGATGGCGAGGAATTTCAAGGCGCACTAGCAGCTTCACCAAACCGGCGGGAAAAAGTGTTATCAAAAACAAATTTCGTTAAAAGTTTATCTCAGAGTAGGCGAACAGCAGGCCATGGGAAAGCTGATACTTAGTGATAAGCCGATACGCACTCGACGACATTGGACCTTCGACACACAGGACAGGCTGTATATTACTATGGCGAATAATTTTAAAGCGCGGGCAAAGAACGTGCCTGCATATCTTCTTGATGAACAGAGTGGCTCATCACACAGCAGGTGAGCATGACCATGGCAAAGTTTCTATCCCGCAATAAACTGTTGGGTATCTTTCAACTAAGCTTTCAACATAAGATGTAGATTGTACACTGATTTACTGGCTTTGCATTTTAAGACGCAAATGTGGCTTGGCAAAAGAGCGCACAAGCAGAAGTTGTTCATGGTATAGACAGGACAGTATCAAAGGCCTCTTTCGCAAGCATTTCACCCCAAAGAAGTTGAGAGCTTGTCCAAGAGAAAACTGATTCCCTTTGAGAAATTGTGGGCATACGGCGGCACTGGGAACCGAATGTGACGCATCCTCGAGTCGAGACACATTTAAAATTATGTGGAAGATACAGGAAGTATTTCTTAGGTAATTCTTGCTTTCTGCTTCGTCTTATTTGACGTCCGTGCTCGGCTGTTGGACTTAAGAAGAGCGCTTTATTCCGCAACTTGTAAGGTGCGCCATTTCTATGTACAGGCAAATATCACGGGCATGCACTAAAGCGGAGGAAGTGATGTAAACAACTACCAATTAAGCGTACTTGCTATGTTTCCTAGCATAGACGTCTGACTGCTAGGAACTTCTGGGGCACTGGGCGTTGAGAAAGACAAATCTGCACCCGTCGAAAGCTCACGCAGATATCCGGACGCGAAGGTTATTTGCGTGCCATTTGGAGAGCGAAGAGGACTTCCCTTCATTTCTTATTCACTAGCGGCAGGAGACTGGCAGTTCCGTCACACATGGTGTGCCCATTCCACTCGGGACGGGGGTGCGTAATAGCGGCGCTTACGTTGTGTCTGTCCTTAATGGGTCCGCTTCGTGATTCAAAGAGAGCGCGCGGTATGCGGAACGCGAAACGGTGTAGCCGGCATTGTTGGTCGCTTCGAGCGCTGCTGACGTCACAGACGTCGCCGCAGTGCGCGCAGTAATATGGGGTTATGGCCGCATGCACTGTATAGCTGCGTGTCGAGGTCGCCCGGAACGGCAGAGCGTTCTCAATGCGGCTGAGAGGAACGCCAATGCGAACGTTGACGATGATGGAGGGCGCCGGGGGGACTGCGAGCCGACGTCACCAAGAGCACACGCGTGCCGGCAGAACGTGCACGAAGGAGGTGCCCACCAGGACCCTGGGGGCAGTGTGACTCGCGGACACATACAGTAATACCACCCACTCAGTGTTAAAAAAGTTATGAAATAATGCTGCCCGAAACTACAATAATTTCTGCAGTAGTGGAGGAAATGAGTAATTGCATTTATGTACGGCTGAAAGAACAGCGACTGCTCAAGCTCTCCGATTCGAGAGAGAGAGAGAGAGAGAGAGAGAGAGAGAGAGAGAACTTTCATTTGACCAATAGAATTACTATCCCGCTCTTCGGGGGTTAGACCCGGAAGGTGGGCCTCAGTTGCAGGCCGGTAGTTCTTGGACACTTGCGGCATCTTCGGCCAGTCGAACAATTTCTCTTTGGGCTCTTGGAAGTTGGGTCCGAGCTTATTTAGTTATTTTGGCACGTAAATATTCATGAATAAAAAAATCATCCATGCTTAAAAACTGCATGATAAAACAAATAATAAAAAGAAAAGCAATAAGGACGCATCATGCAGCGATAAAATCAAAAGGCCGTTTCGTGATCTCAATAGATGAAAAAAAAAAAAAATTCAAACCCCAATGTTACTTTATTTGTCTTTACTGAGGAGGCAGCAATAAGAAAATAAAACTTTTGCGTTGTATTACGGTGCTAAAAGTACAATATTGTTACTTTTGCATGCTTGCTTCCTGTCCATTCTCTAAAGCTGCAAGGTTCAAGAGAATGCATTGAGATTTTTGTACATATAGACCCTATTCACTGTCAGGTTTAGCAGGCGGCAGTTGTGGCAACCCTGCATTGTGGAGACGCCATAACGTTGGGCGGTTCGAAACGACGCCGGTCTACCGGTGTCCTCCCTGCTGCGCGCCGTTCATTTGTCGGGCACTTGAGACGCCGTTTGCAACGCCGTCCAACCAGAGCTCGGATTTCACCGACGCCGTGTCATAATTCGCCGTAGGCTTTCTCTCTCTCTCTTTCGTTCCCCCTCTCCGATGTTGTGTTGTGCGTGCCATGGTTGCCAGTAAAGCCGCCCCGCCGGGGTGGTGCAGTGGTAAGACGCCCGATTACTGTGCCGGAGTACCCGGGCTCGAACCCGACCTCGGCGGCTGCGTTTCGATGGAAGCGAAACGAAGAGGCGTCCGTGTGCTCTGCGATGTCAGCGCACGTTAAAGATCCCCAGGTGGTCGAAATTACTCCGTAGCCCTCCACTACGGCTCCTCTTTCTCTCTTTCCACTTTCACTCCCACCTTCCTCCCTTCCCTTACGGCCCGGTTCAGGTGTCCACAGAAAACAAGTGAGACAGATACTGCGCCTTCCCCTTCCTATAAATCAATCGTCTCTCTGCCAGTAAAGCTGCAATGACGTCACATGAATAAGCTCTGCACCTCACATAGCTTTGGAAATGTAGTTATCATAAATGGGAGTTTATTTTTACTTTCCTACTTTTTAGACTGCGCATAGTTACCCACCAAGCTCGATTATGAAACGATAACTTATACAGCTGTCACACGGTGCTGTAAACAACCACTTTATATTAAATGGGTTTATATTTAAAGATGCAGAAGCATGAAACGTCGGGAAGGGGCATAACATGCAAATGTTAAACTGCACACGAAGCCGCCTCTTCTGTTTCGTGGCAGCTTTGTTTTTGTGAAACGTGCACCCTCCTCTCGGCACTGCTTACCTGTTGTAAGCTACAGCTGTAAGAATGCACATCATGGAGGATCGAAACTAGTCATTTGTTAATATTCCGAGTAGTTTTAAGCTTGTTGTTTTCACAGATATGCTTATAACCTTGCTTTACCCTTCCCTTTAGAAAAGTGCAGCTCGGTTTTTGAGTGTGGCTTTCAACAGCGAGCAAAGGTGACGAGTGCAGCAGAGACGCTAAAAAAAATTAGTTGTGGTTTAACTTTAGTTAACCCTAGTTGAATTCAACGGCGGACGCTTCTTTTGCCTGCTGCATTATTCCCCTTTCATGCCCTGTTAGTGTAAGATGCTACATTATTGGGGACACAAGCTCATCCTTTAAGAGTATCACGTGATAGCGTAAGTTACCAGCCCACATATAAATGAGAAGGGTTCAATTCAGAACCGAATGTAGAGCGAAAGCATTAGCTGTGGGTGACCGAGCGTTACTCTTCGTCTTATTCGTCTTCTGCTTCGTTTTCTTCTTCATGTTCGTCTTCTTTTTCGTTTTCTGCTTCGTCTTCTTCTGCGTCTTCGTCTTCTTCGCGGCTGTTCAAGGTCCAATGTGGCCCTTCCCGGGACGACGCGACGGGCCGAAACCTGGCGTACTATTGCTATCGCAATAAAAGGATGGTGAGTGGAATAAATGGATGGCGATAAATGCAAAGGAGGGCTAGGCAACGGATTTGAGTCTTGTTAAAGCACCTACATAATTGATACAGTTATCTATTCAAACTCCAGACATTTTTCGCTATATAATCGAAGCAGAATACACAAAAGTTTTAAATATGGCGTTACACCTCGTGAATTAGGAAATAACACCTTCAGAGGGAAACGAAAGGGCGTTGAAATCGTGGATGACCGACAAAAATGATTTGACAGACCATGGCGGTTTTTTGAGCTTGTTAGTGAAACATAGCTGGCAGAGCAGATCACGCTGTGTACCCTTGCTATTTGACACAAGTTATGTAGCCTTGCACAAAAAGACCATTGAACGTTTACATGAACGCGCTAATGCCGTAATATCGAAGTGAGAATTTCATAAAACATTGTATACACTGCGTTCCGTTGCGCTTTCCTACTCAGAGAGTCGAAGAGACTCCGCCTTGAGAGCGAGCTGACGCGGTTCACCTCGGCTCCGTGTTTTTCGAATTGTGTATGTGGATTTTAGACCCGATATGGCCTGAACCCACTCGAAACGGTCAGTGAAGGTGTTCGGCACCTGTTTGCAACAATTTTATTTTCGGCTCAGTTTTGACCAAGCGGTACGTGATTCTCCCGATTTACGAGGACTTTTCTCTGCTGCGGTGCGGACTTTTCTCTAAGCCTAACGTCGGCCTACCACGAGTACGGCCACCGGTGGCGACGGGCCCGGCCGCTAGGCCTAACCCGGCGACGAGTACGACCACGATGGCGTCCGGAATGGAAGTGGCCACGTCGATGGGAGACAACATGACGTCAGCACCGAGCATCGGCAGTCTCGGCGGGCGTACGTGCATTGAAGTTCAAGGAGAGGACATTACACCGGAAGAAGTGGAAGGCTGGTCGGCCTCCGGCAAGCGCGTCAAGCAGATCATGGCCGGCAAGGAAAACGGTGAGTCCGCCGCCATTACTCGCCAGTCTAGACCCAAGACTAGGGCCAGCTTTGCTAAGAGAGTTGCAGCCTCGGTAACGAAAGCGGCGAGGATGCCGATGAACATGCCGAAGGAAGACACTAAGATAGTCATGAGACCACGGGGAGGTCTCAACGTAGCGAGAACTGAGGTTTCAATAATTATGTCGGCCGTCATGACGGCGGCTCGGGTAACGAAGGAAGAAGCCAAAGCAGACACCATCTGCACGAACGCGCAGCAAAACATCATCGTGGTCAGCACCCCGGACGAGAGGCGTGCCACGCTGTACTCTAAGGTCAAAACCCTTAACGTAGGAGACAGGACATACGAAGTCAGCGCCTACCGAACGGCGCCGGACGGCACGGTCAAGGGAGTCATCCGAGGCATAGCCGTAGACGACACCCCGGAGGAGAGAGCCGAAAACATCGTGAACCCGTGCAACCCCCTAGCGGTGGAGGCGCACAGAATCGGCAATACAACCACGGTGACAGTACTCTTCGCAGGAGAGAAAGTACCGAACTACGTCAAGTATGGCTCGATATTAGTCAGGTGCGGGCTTTACCGCAAGCACTTTGACGTGTGCAGGCAATGCGGCAAGATCGGCCATAGAAGAGACGTATGCCCGAATCACAACACCAGAGTATGCTTCGGCTGCGGAATCGCGAACCCCAGCGAGGATCACAAACGCGAATGCAAGCCCAAGTGCAGGCTCTGCGGGGGACAGCATCCAACGGGCGAGAGGGAATGCAAGAACAAGTACAAGATGCCGTATGTGCTCAAAAAACGGCAATGGGAACGCAAGATGGAAGCCAAGCAGCAACAACTGGATCCGAAAAGCCGTCTGCCGAGAGACCCCGCGGAGATTCGAGGCAGCGCGACAGCAGCCGCAAGAGGGACAACAGCAAGGGAGGTAGGAGCGCCAGCCGCCACAGACCGTCGCAATCGGGGGAAAGAGTCGCCTGGACCGAAACAGTCAAGGCAAACGTGGCAGAGAAGAGACAACCACCGGCGCAAAACGCCACGAAGAAGTTCCAAGAAGAGAACGGGGTGGTAATAAAAGCCCTAAGAGACGAGAACGAGAAGCTAAAGCAGAGAATCGCCGAACAGGACGCAACCATCAAGGAAATCAACGCGAAGCTAACGACATTAATTGCGATGCAGCAAAAGCAGCAGCTGCTGCCGAAGCCCGCACAAGAGAGGAAACAAGAAGAGATAACCGAGGACGAACCAGAGGTCGAGGTGGACCCGAGAGCCACGAAAGCGGCGGGACCGGCTCCCAAGAGGAGAGCCATAGAGGGCGCCAAGGAACGAAAGACAATGGAGAGAATCGAAAATCAGGACGACAGACTCGACCGTCTCGAGGCGATCAGCAAGGTAACCAACGAAATCCTTACTGCGCTCGCGCAAACGGTTCAGCAGATGACAACGAACATACAGAGCACGATCCAGAACATGATGGCGCAAACGCAAGCACAGCTGCAGACGCAGATACAGGCACAAATACAAGGTATGGAAGCACAGATCATCGCCAAACTGCAGCAATCATGGACGGGACAGCACGTACAGCAACATCCACACCACCAGTGAGAGACCTCTTGGTCTGGCACTGGAACTGCAACGGCTTTACCGGCAAGATAGCGGTGCTGCAGCAACACTTGCAGCAACTAACGAGGAAACCAGACGTCATAATGATTCAAGAAACACACAGCGAAGAGACGCCGACACTGCCGGGCTACCGGTCGCACGACAGCCCACCGAGCAAAAGGGACACGTCCAAGGGCAAGGGCAGAGGGGTCTGCACCTTCGTTAGGAAAGGGATCACCTTCGTGGAACACGAAATGATCGGCAGAAGCGCCATCGAACACTGCACGGTGGAAGTAATCACGGGCAAGAAGAGGAAGGAGAGCACTTTCCTGGTGAACGTCTACAGCAATCCGTCCCACGGACAACAGAAATTCAAGGCACTGCTCCACAAGGCAACTTCAGTCGCGGGGAGCAATACGCTCGTAGTGTGCGGAGACTTTAACGCTCCGAGCCAGGACTGGGGCTACCACAGAACGACGGTCAAGGGGAGAGAGCTGATGCAAGACGCCACCGACGTCGGACTGAACATAATCACGGATCCGGCCTTTCCCACCAGGATCGGCACATCTGTTACGAGAGGCACAACTCCGGACCTTACCTTCGTCAAAACTGACGGAGGATCAAGAGAAGCAAAATAGAGAAACACGGGCCAAGAGCTGGGCAGCGATCACTACATCGTGGAGGTCGTCGTACCGCTCGAAGGCCAAGGCAACACCGGCGTAAGGAAGCATCGCATTACGGACTGGGACGCCTTTCGAAAGGCGCTATCCGCGGTGCAAGTGGACATTACGGACATCGAGCAATGGGCGGCCAACGTCGTTGAGACGACGGAAGGAGCCACCAAAGAGCTAGAGACGGACGAACGGATAGACAAGATGGACAGTCGGCTGGCCCACCTGATAGAAGCCAAGCAGTCCATAAAGGCGAGGGGGCAGAAGCGACGAACCAACCGAAGTCTAAGGAAGAAGATCGCCGAGCTCAACAGGCAGATCGAGGTCCACTGCAGGGTGCTATGCACCCAACAGTGGAACGAGGCCTGCAACGAAGCCGACGGACAGATGCACAAGGGCAAGACGTGGAACATGCTGCGGCACCTCCTCGACTAAACCAAGACCAAGGGCCACCAACACAACAACCTGGCCAGGATCCTACACAAGGCAATCTGCGAACACGGGGAAGACGAGGTCAAGCGGCGCTTGGACGCCAAATACCTGCCGACTACCCCCACGGAAAGACACCCGGATTACCAAGGCAAAGAGAACGAGACGCTAGATCGCGACATCCAGACCTGGGAAGTCAGAGTTGCCCTGCAGGATCTCAATGGTAGGTCTGCCGCGGGTCCCGATCGAGTGACCAACAGAGCGCTCAAGAACCTCAACGAAATGGCCATCGAAACGCTCACGAACTTCTACAACAAGTGCTGGCAAGAAGGAAGGCTACCCCAGCAATGGAAAGCAGCCAAGACGATCCTCATCCCCAAGCCTGGCAGGCCGCCCAACATAGAGAACCTCAGGCCGATCTCGCTCACTTCGTGCGTGGGAAAGGTCCTCGAGTACGTTCTCATGAACAGGTGGCAGCGTTACCTGGAAGAATCGGAGTTTTACCCAAATTCCATCATCGGGTTTCGGAACAAACTCGGGACGCAAGACGCCATGATCTTACTGAAGAACGAGATCATCGACGATACGACGGGCACCAAGGACAACAGAGCCGTACTCGGGCTGGACTTGCAGAGCGCCTTTGATAAAGTGAGGCACTCGGCTATCCTGGCCCAAGTATCCAGGCTAAACATGGGCAGGAGGACATACCAGTACATCAAAGACTTCCTGACGGAACGGACCACCGAAATCTGTGCGGGAGACCTGCAGCTCGAATAGAAGAAGCTGGGCAGCGTCGGAACTCCGCAGGGGTCGGTAATCTCCCCGCTACTCTTCAACCTCCTGATGATCGGGGTGGCCACCCGGCTAGAAAGAGTAGCGGGAGTCTGGCACACCATCTACGCCGACGACGTTACGCTATGGGTACCGGGAGGAAGCGACGGACACATCGAGACAACGCTGCAAGAAGCGGTCAACGCCATCAAGGAGCAGCTGGACGGGTCTGGACTCGTTTGCTCACCGCCCAAGTCAGAACTGCTGTTGATTCCGCCGAAAGGATCGGGCAGGAAAAGAAAGAATATGGAAGTCAAGTACGAGCGTCCCAAGATCACGGTCAAGACGGCGGGAGGACAAGTAATACCGGAGGTCGAGAAGATTCGAGTACTCGGGCTGCTCATCCAGCGAAACCGAGCGAACGGTGAAACGGTCAACAAGCTCGCGGGCAAAGCGGCTGCGGCAATGAGACTCATCAAGAGGGTGTCCAACAGAAAAGCAGGGATGAAGGAGGAGAGCCTGACTAGGCTCGTTCAATCCTTCGCAGTTAGCCACATAACGTACGTGGCCGCCTTCCACAACTGGAGGCCGAGTGAACGTAACAAGATAGACGCCACCATACGCAAGGCGTATAAGGCGGCACTCGGTCTCCTCTGGGGCACGAGCACCGCAAAATTCATGGCGCTGGGAGTCCACAACACGCTGGACGAAATAGCCGAAACACAGAGAACGGCGCAACTCGAGCGTCTCTCTGAAACGAGAACCGGAAGACAGATACTGCGGGACCTTGGCCTCGAACCGAGGGAAGGCAAGCAGCAGAAAGACGTACCTATACCAGATAACATCAACAGAAAGCTCAGGGTCTTCCCGATCCCGAAGAACGTGAACCCCGAGCACAACAGGGAGCGGAGGTTGGCGAGGGCCAGGGCTCTCGTAGACCTCCACGCCAGAGAAGAAGGCGCCGCCTACGTGGACGCGGCGGAGTATCGAGGGAACACCGACGCATACGCGGCGGTGGTTGTCGGGGTATCGATGGGTGCAACGAAGACCGCGGTGAGCGTCTGGACTCGAGAAGCGCACCGGGCGGAGGAGGTGGCCATCGCCTTGGCCGTTTCCGACCCCGGATGCACTACAGTGTTGTGTGACTCTAGAACGGCAGTGAAGAACTACGCCAAGGGTAGGGTATGTAGTGAGGCCGCGCGCATACTGCGCAAGGCCGAAGACATTGGACGCAAAAGTCCTGTGGTGATCAAGTGGTTTCCGGCCCACATGGGCAGTGACGTGTCGGAACGCGGAAACGTGAACCACAACGAGACGGCCAACTCGGCCGCGCGAGGACTAACCAACCGCGCGGCTGCAAGCACGGCCGACTCGGAGTCTTGGTCGCGGCGCAGTGCCAAGGACAAGATGACCACCTTCAACGAAATAGTGAAATGGTACAGACTGAACAGACAGACTATGCCGCCACCTCACCCGGGGCTTACCCGGAAGGAGGCAGTGTTATACAGACAGTTACAGACGGGGTCCCTGCTCACCCCGGTGCTAGCTAAGCAGATGTGTCCGAGTGTGCACGCGAGCGACATGTGTAGACTGTGCGCGAAGGAGAGAGCCACCGCGGCTCACATACTTTGGGACTGTAGCGTAAATCCGCGTGAAGCCAGCGAGAAGACGACGATCCCGCCGCAGCTAGAGGCTGCAACGAGGAGCTGTGATCAAGAGACACAACTCAAGGCCGTCCAGCAGGTCTCGGCAGCTCTAGAGAGGCAGCGACCGAGCGAAACCGAGGAGAGGGGGGCAGCACCCCCAAGAAGGGGGCGGCGGCCCTCTCGAACCCGCGGAAGTAGCGAGGGACGTAACAAGACCTCAAGGAGCACCACGCACGAGACTGACGTAGTGGCCGCGTCGCGGTAAAAGCTTGTCCTCCCTGCTTGGAGGGAGCCTAACCGACTCTGCAGGCATTTTAAATAAAAGTTGTTCTCTCTCTCTCTCTCTCTCGCTGTTCGATTCGAAACTTTCAAGGACTAGCGTTTCTGACGGGCTAAGCCTAATCGACGCCCTCAGGGCCCACCACGACCACGGCTGCTCCCGGGCCACAGCCGGGCGGCGCTGCCGCCACAGCGCATCCGACCTTCGCATCCACATTCGACCTTCAAAATTTTACGCCCGGCGACCTTCACTCCGTGCCAACCACCTACTACGACCCCACAGTCAAGCCAAGTTACAAGGCGTTCCGATTATCCGCCATTACCGGCGGGTCACGAGCAGATGGATGCTGCGCCATACTACGTATCCAGCCAAACCCTGACTCCGACACCACAAACGCCACAGGTTACACCGACTACAACCCCACAGTCAATCCAAGTTACGAGAAGTTGTGATTACCCGCTCCTACCGGCGGGGCATGAACAGATGGACGCGGCGCCGTACTTCGCATCCAGCCGAACGCTGCCTCCGACGCCACAAGCTACAGGGAGCGTTGATATTACCCGCTATTGCCGACGGTGCACGAGGAAAAGGATGCCGCAGCTCTGACTGTCTCTGCAAGCCCTCCTGCTCAGGTTAAGACAACTACAGGATGCAGCATGACTTCAACCTATCGCAAGCGTCAAGTGTCCCCGCAACGTCTGCACACAGAACGGGTGAGTCGTCCTCATTTCACTGTTCTGATCAGGCCACTTAACAAAGTGCATGTCACAAACATCCCGAAACAGGCTATTACCAACGCAATAGAGCAAAGCGCTCCGTCTCAGTATTTTTCGGATATGGTCATTATCCGCTTTGATTCTGCTGCTAACTGCATCCGCATAACTGTCAGGGACGCTGAGCATTTCAAGAAGCTGTGTACATTGACCCGTTTAATCGCGCGAACGCGGGATTCTGTCCAAGCGTTCGATGTGGACACGTCCCCACTGAAGCAGCCTGCGGTTGGCAGCACGCGAGGTGTGATCAGAATTAGAGAAGGCCTCACGATGGACTATATCATGGCACATCTGCGCTGCGAGACAGCTGAAATCACAGACATACGCATGCTCGGGAAGACAAATTTGCTACTTCTGACCTTCCCATCAGACGCATTACCTTCTCGGCTAGTATTCGACTACGAGATTACCCGAATCCGTGAATACCGCCCGCGCCCAGTCGCATGTTATGTCACCGCATCGGCCATGTAGCCAAATACTGCTCGTTTCCCGCCGTTTGTCGGGATTGCGGTAAGAACCCGCACCCTGAGGACCCCGGCTGCAAGCAGTTTCCTCATTGCGTAGCCTGCGGCGCTTCCACGCATATCGCCCTGAGTGCCCAGTGCCCGGCTCGAGCTTATGCAAAGCCTGTCGACAAATCGGCACCTAAGGAGTCGGATGATCCGAATACGCATCAGGTGACATCCTCACATACTGTCTCCAAACATGTATCATATGCTGAAAAGACCTGTTTTCCAGGTTTAGCCGAGGTCATTGAGAACCTCAGAGCAGAAATGTCTGAACTACGCCAGGAAAATCAGCGTCTCCGGGAGATGATAACGAAGGACAAGATAACAATGGACACCCGAACTCATTCCCAGACTCCGCAACGCAGCCGCTCATAGAAGGGTCGCAAAAGCCGTTCGCCTACCCGCCGGCCGCAACCGGTCACAGCGTCTGATTCCGCCTATACCCACATGCTCGGGCTAATCCGACAGGAACGCACCCAAGAGACACAGAAGCTGGAAGAAACTCTGCGAAAGGAAGTTAATGCAACTCTTACTGCTGCCCTCACTTCCATGCAGAGCCATCTGCAGACTATGTTTGAGGAGTTCCAACGTACCACACTCACAGACGATAGTAAGCGCCGTAAATCTGTGCCCCTTTCATGAGCACTATGGCTCATGGGATTCAATGGAACTGCAGAAGCTTCAATCAGAACGGTCCTACCCTTCGTACAATTGTGCCTCAGCGCCGTCCTCTTTTCATACTTCTTCAAGAAACGCGCGGTCCTTGTAAAATTCCTCTTTACTGCACTTACCAGACACCTACTATCCAACATAAAAACGGCCGTTCAGAGGGACAGGCGGCCGTCTTAATCCGAAACGATTGTCCTTCCACTCAGCTCTCGCTTCAATCCCTTTGCTCTTCCACTCGTGAGATTGTTGCAGTAAAAATCTTCCCCCGTGGCCAAAAACCTTTCGTCGTAGCATCGGCCTATTTCCGGCCAGGTAACGTCATGGCAGAGCCCTGTACCTGGCTCCCTGACCTTGAAAACGCAGCACACCCTTATCCCATTCTTATTGGCGGAGATTTCAACGCACATCACGCAGCCTGGAGCTCATCTCAGCCTAACCAACGTGGTAAACACCTATATGACGCCCTTGATCAAACTCTTACCCTGTGCAACGAACCTAACGTGCCGACCCGTATCGGTCTCCATCCCTCTCAAGCAGACACTACACTGGACCTTACATTCTCATCACCGCGTCTTCTTCGGCGCTGGGAAGTCCTTTCTAATTCTTGGGGTAGTGATCGCTTGCCCATCTTGCTCACTCTCAATCGTAAATGTCTTCGCGTTCGGACAACACGTTCGTTTTTCAACTGGGACAAGTTTCGTGCTAATACTACGGCCCCCTTCTCGGATATTGACTCCTTCCTGTCTGTACTCCGAGATGCCCGCACTCAAGCTCTCGAATATATCCCCTGTGACGATTCCACAGTTGGCATGGATGCTCACCTGGCTAACCTTTGGCGTCGCGCAGATCACCTCACGCAACGTTTTCGGACACGCGGAAAACGTCACAAAGATCTCGTGCTTCTTCGACGACAATTCAAGCTTATCCGCGCATACCAGCTTCACCTGCAAGTGAGGCTTGGCACTCTACATGCGACCGTCTTGGACAAGTACCGGGCCTATCACAACTTTGGCGCATCTTTCGTGGCCTAAATGGCAAGGCACGCGGGGCACCACCTCTCGCCGATCTCCTTCTCAATGGCAACCCGGCTGATGTTGAAGATGAAGTTATACGCACCTTTTTCCCACACGCCAGCCTAACGCCTCCACCAGCAGTTTCCATTTTCCCAGTCGGAAACCCTGATCCAGACCTGGATCGCTCATTCTCAAAGGGAGAACTGCAAGCAGCCCTCGGAAGAGGCCGAGCTCGCGCCACACCCGGGCATGACCGAGTTAGTTGGCAGGAGCTTCGCAATCTCGACTCGGCAGCCCAGGATGCCCTTCTCGACATCATTAATTCTTACTGGGAGACCGGAACGGTACCGGATAACCTCAAGCTTTCTCTTATTCTTCCTATCCCTAAACCTGGCAAAAACCCTCGACTTCCTAGTAATTTGCGTCCAATTGCACTGACTTCACATCTCTGTAAACTCATCGAGCGCCTGCTGCATACCCGGATTAGTCACTACATTGAATACGCCAGTCCTGGATTTCATCCAGCTCAAGCCGGCTTCCGCCCTAACCTTGGAACGCATGACTGCCTTTGGCTTTTGCGAAGAGTTCTGAATAGAGCTCATCGTAAAACGCTACCTGACTATCTCCTGGCTGTCGATATACACAAAGCTTTTGACAATGTTCGCCATGAGGTTATCCTGGAGGAACTCGCCAAACGTTTTCCTAGTAATCGTGCCCAAATCTGGATCCGCAATTTTTTGACATCTAGACCCATTCAGCTACATGGCAAAGCTCCGGGATGGGTGCCCAAAACCTATTACTTGGATAGGGGTGTACCTCAGGGCTCCATTCTCGGACCCATATTGTTCAACTTGGCCATGACACGCGTCGCCGAGAATCTGGAAATCAGCACAAGCGCAAGATTCGCTATATATGCCGATGATATTACCGTCTGGACTGAGGCAGCGGATTACGTAGACAAATATTCTATGGAGACTGAACTTCAGGCGGCCCTTCTTTGTCTTGAAGATACACTAACCAAAATTGGCCTCGAACTCGCACCACATAAAACAGAATTGATTAGTATCGACGGAAAACATAAAACCAACCCCAGTATGCAGATCCATCTTCACATCGGAGGCAACACCATCACCTCCTCAAATGGGCAAATCCGCATTCTTGGCCTGCCCATATCAAGCTGCAACAGCCCCCAGAAATGGGTTCATCAGTTACAACGCCTTTGGCCAGCACTGCTACATACTATTTGTCGCCTGTCCAACCGGCACGGCGGTGCGCGGCAGCATGCCTGCCGTGCGATGGCCAGAGCAGCGGCGGTCGGAAAAATCCTCTATGGCACACCGGTCCTCCAACTGTCGAAGACTGACTTCGCTAAGGTAGAACGCCTTCATCGCGCAACACTACGCACTATTACTGGTCTACCTAAGCACACTCCTATAGCCGAACTTGAGCGTTTGGCCGCTCTTCCACCGCTCACTACCATCGTTACCGAGTCACAGACGCGTCATCGAATACGTCTAGAGAACACTGTCCAGGGGCGTCGCCTGCTGGCCTGGGATGAACAGCGTAACGACAAAACACCAGCCCTATATGCATCACTTCCCCCTTGGGAGATGCCAGTAGTCACACGCGTCCATCGCCGACCTATAAACCGCGATTTTGTCATTCTCCGGGAGCTCCTATCTGCCCATCACCGACAAGAGCGAATCCCCGATACGACTGACATATACACCGACGCATCGATTACAAGCGAATTCGCATCTATGGCCTGGGTATGCGATGACAACCCTTCCCTTTCAGGCGCTTATGCCTGCCATCTACCTCAGGGTACCCCTCTTCACGCTGAACTCCTCGCGATTTGGGGAGCCTTGTCAGGAGTGCCTTGCACCGGAACTGGGTCACTGCGTATTCTTACTGATTCCTTTGAAGCTTACAAGGAAATCGCTACTCCGGGTTCACAAGATGCAACAGCTACGGCTATACAGCGCCTCCTTAAACGCCACCAACTCGCGACCAGAACTGTCGCTATTCACTGGACCCCAGGTCACTCGGACGAATCAGGGGGCAATGCGGCGGCACACGCCGCGGCTGCCTTGGCAGGTGGGATGTCCACATTTACTTCCCCACCCCCCTTGCTTCATCCTTATTCGACCTTGGGCGGGCAACTCACCCCTTCTCTTGCCCTTATGCACTATACTCGGACCAGTCTTCGTAGCCTCAGTCAGCATCGCATGCAGGTGGCCACACCAGACCCACCTTTTACGAGAAGAACCCACCTCACCCGAAGTCAAGAAGTATTTTTGAATAAGCTCATCGCCCATGCGGCTTACACGCCACGTATTATGTATGGCCCGCTGGCGTCAGTATAAGGAGAAAATGATTACGTGCCCCCACTGTACGACTCTAACCTGCGGCGGCATATCTCATTTACTTTGGGAATGCCCTGCTTTTTCTACTGGACGCCCCGAGATCGAACCCTACCGCCTGAACTACCGTTCCCTTCTAGAAACTGATGCTAACACACAGATGATATTTGCCAAGTATGGCTCGCTTAGTGGCCTGGTTACAGCAATGTGATTCGAGTGACGACCTAAACAATGAAGATTATGTCTCCTCCCCTTTATCCCCATCCATGACCATAAGCCTTCCCATTCAATAAAGGACATTCAATCAATCAATGCTACTCAGAACTTTGTTTAGTTATTTCTGGCGCATGCATTACTGCGCACGGCATTATGGATTAGTATATTGCCGCGTGCCTCTGCCCCGCCGGGGTGGCGCAGTGGTAAGACGCCCGACTACTGTGCCGGAGTTCCCGGGTTCGAACCCGACCTCGGCGGCTGCGTTTCGATGGAGGCGAAACGAAGTGGCGTCCGTGTGCTGTGCGATGTCAGCGCACGTTAAAGATCCCCAGGTGGTCGAAATTACTCCGAAGCCCTCGGCTCCCCTTTCTCTCTTTCCACTTTCACTCCCACCTTCCTCCCTTCCCTTACGGCGCGGTTCAGGTGTCCACAGAGCAAGTGTGACAGACTGCGCCTTTGCCTTCCTGTGAACCAACCAACCAACCAACCAACCAACCGCGTGCCTCTCTGGAAAGAGGACAAAGAAGAACAGAGGACAAAGAGGACGAAACTGAGTGTAGCGCGTGGAACTGTTCCGATCAGTGATCGCTGCCTTGTACTCGTTACAATATAATACTGAAAACATAAGTTAGTTACTGATAGGAATTACGCGTGCAGGAAAACATTCTGCACGTGATTGGTACAAAATAAGAGAGCAAATAGCCGGGCAAATGAATCTGTATAAGTAGCAGTAAAGTAGGAACATTGAGAGGCCGAATTCGCGCAAAGTACGATGTTGTCGTTTGTGAAATTTATTTTCCTAGAATTATATAAATTTCATACGTGTGCCCAAGTGCGCTTTAGTTACATGCATCTGTATTCCCCTCTAACGGCCTTCCGGCTGGCAGTATCAATAAGTAATAATAATATAAAGATTCGGCAGAAACAGCTGTTACTGAATGCATCATTGTGCAGTATTTCGCCTGAGGTTGCGCTTCTGATTGGCAGCAAGTGCTTCCGACGCTACATGCGGTGCTGTTTTGTAGTGAAACCGCGTATCGCTTCTTGCGCGACGCCGGCTAAACGAGACGTAGTCACATCACGAGAGAGACAAAGCTGCCTTCTGCACAGCTGAACAAGCATTGAGTTGGGCATTGGCAGGGCCATTAAAGACATTGACACAGGAAGTGTAATCAATTTTTGGCAGCTGCTTTTGCGATCGTGTGTGAAACTCGACGTAACACGGCTCAATGCAGCCTCATCATCATCATGCTCAGCCTGACTATGCCCACTGCAGAGTGAAGGCCTCTCCTATATTTCTCCAATTAACCCGGTTCTGTGCTAGCTGCATCCACTTGAGCCCTGCGAACTTCTTAACCTCATCCGCCCACCTAATTTTCTGCCGCCCCCTCGACGCTTTCCTTCTCTTGGAATCCAGTTTGTTACCCTAAGCGACCATCGGTTATCCTCTCTTCGCACTACATGTCTTGCCCATGCCCATTTCTTCATCTTCATTTCACGTTGGTTCAAACAGTGATGAAGTGTGCGTTAGTGAATAAGTCTGTTAAAGGCGCGCCGAACCATTTTAGCGTGATCGGCCCACTGATAACCGCGAATATTGTTGTAGACGAAACTTTGTCATCCAATAGCCTTTTAAGATTTTCTTGTGAATAGTACTCGTACTTGACTAAGCACACAACCTGCTGCTGCCGGTTGTGTAAGCAACGCGGACAGCGCATGCAGTTTTAACTAGCATTGCGCAGGTGTTCGCCTATCGCTGCAGCAACCATGAGCGCGTATACTGGTGGCGCTGTACTCGCTTAAAAGTGGTCGGGTGAATGAATCTGCGATGGAAGCTAGCAAAAAGCAATTGGAAGATTAGTGACTTAAAAGCAGAATGTAGAAATAAAAATTTAATAAATGGAATGACGGTATAGTTAATCCATCTAAAACAATATTCAAGATATAAGAAAAAAAAAACAGCATAATAGTAACTGCCACCATCCCATTTCAAAGGGGACGTTCCTATATTTCCTCCATCCATCCAGATGAAGTTTCCTTCACCTTGCGTTTGCGACTGTCTCGGAGGCATATAACCAATATGTACTAAACAGAGTGGAGTAGTAAAGGAGCGGCTGTATTTACTGCTTCTGCTTACGGTCGCCAGTGGGGCCGCAGAGGGTTTTCTTTGTGGATTCTGAGGAGGGAACCTTTTTTTTTTTGCTGTTCTCTTCACTCTGGCTGCATGTCATAGATTTAATCATTATTTGTTTATTTACTCGAATTTTTACATACAAATTTCCTCTTTGAAGTTATTGGTACAGTTAGGAGGTTAGGCTGTATCAAATATATATTAAATTGAAATTTTATTAGTTCATAAATATGGTGGCGGTGCAGCCACTGTAGATATCTTCCAGTACTTTAACGTATGGCTCACCTGAACCCTGATTCAGCAATGCCTCACGACTGCTGATGTTTCGACTGCGTCAAACGCTTTCTCGCAGCCAATGAATGCTATGTATGGGGGCTGGTTATATTTCGAACACGTTTCTATCACCTGGTTGGCAGTAAGGTTATGATCGATGGTAGAGTGCCCTTTCCAAAATTCTTTTGGCTGATTAAAGTCTAAGGTTGTCCTGATCCTATTAGAGATTACTTTAGTAAATAATTTCTGCGTAAAGGATTGTAAGGTGATTGGTCGGTAATTTTTCAAGTGCTTATCGTCCTTAGGTTTCTTATAAATTCGGATAATGTTAGCATTATTCGATGGTTCCAGTACCTTCGATGCCATAAAGCACTGCGCATACAGGGTGGCCGATTTTTCTAGCACGCTGTCTCCCCGTCCTTCAACAAATCTGTAGTTACCTGATCCTCCTCAGCTGCTTTCCCCCTTTGCGTAGCTCTTGAAGCTTTCTTAACCTCTTCCGTAGTTACTGGCGGAACGTCTGACTGCTCTTCACTACTGCCAATCTAATTAATGTCCTGATTACTTCGGCTACTGTACAGATCAGTATATACCTTGATTATTAAAGTCCATATTAGTAAAGACATTGCCCGCCTTGTACCTCAGTGCATACGTCGGAATTTTGCCTGTGCCCAATTCCCCCTTCACGGCTTATAGGCTACGTCAACTGTTAATTTAAGCAGCGCGAACAGGAAGACACAGGACAAGGTAAAAGGAATTCACAGGACAAGCGCTGACTCACAACTCAGGCTAAGTCTTTACTGCAAGGTCCAGATAAAAACAAACATGACGAAAACGAAGCAATCACGTGAAACAACCCCTGGGTTCACCTGCTGCACAAAAAGTCACTAAAAAAAAAAGACATCTCTTTGCTTGAAGTCTTGCTGACACACTTATTGCCCCTTGAAATAAAATATGCTTCAGCTATCTCTTTCGTGAACTTTTCTTTGTGGCGATACAAAATCCTAACCTGGATAAACATGGGAGTACACTTCTTCTTCTCCTTCTTCTGTGTACTCCCATATTTTTAGACTACGACCGTTCTTTAGAGCATGCTCAATTTTCCTGTATTGTACTTATTTTTGTGGGCCATTGTGCGCTACAGTTTGAGCATGCGGAAGGGGCGGGGCTCCCCTTGTAGCCCATAACTTCTATCCCAAGCATTTCACCCCAGAAGAGCCAAGCAACAGGTCGGGGAAATCTTGTACTCATTGAAAAACGGGTGGGTAACCGGCGGCGCCGGGGATCGAACCAGGTACCTCCCGAATGCGAGCCGGAAGTGCCGTCGTGTGCCAACGGCTGATACGATAGACGTCAGCTTTCTCTTGGTCTGGTGTTCGGCCTATCTGCAGTGGAATGCTGGGAAATGGGTCTTTGATTCCATCTTGAGTAAAGATGTACCTTGATCAGTCCACATCACGAGGTTAGGCACAGCATGCAACACTTGGCGAGTGGGGGGCTTGGTAACAATGAATTTCCGCTTCCAGATTGCTGATGTACCTATCTATGGGCATTTATATGTATCGAATGACCAACATGTTGAACTATATGATGATGTCCTTTCGGTCCGACAAATCCGTGTTCGATTGTATTACTAATTCCGCAGAAATTGTTGGGCGCTTTTGAAGCAATTAAGTATCCCATTATACTTCGGTATGGTCTGTGCCCGCGTTCATTTTTGACGCGAGTATCACGCTTTTTCGCTCTGTAGCTCAAATTGAAGTTGTGCCAGGCACGTGATAGGGAATTACATTAAAGTTAGTGCATAGAAAATGCCGAAAATGGAGGTGAACCGCTTGGATGGCTGACCAACAAGTCTTGATACCCACACAGAAGTCTTCCCGAATCGGTAAGCATAGAAATGCGAGTCCTGTATATACAGCAGCTTACTTCTAAAAAGAGGTGGAGAATTCGTTGAAACCGAAAAGAAGAGTCACAAAGCCAAGAACCCAGCTTTTCTCTAGAGATGATAAGCAGTGGCAACGAAAAAGGAAAGGGGAGAGGGTCACCGAGTGTTCATTCCTTTTGTGTCGACACTCATGCTTTTGGTAGCACTAGTCACGCGCGCCGACTAAGAGGGAACGACCGCATCGCACAAATTCACTACGCATACAGACAAGCTCAGAACGGAGGAATTCGCCATAAAAGGCTCGCGGTGGCCGGTTGTACACGCGACACGCTGTGAACACACGCACAGAGGTCGCGCTTGGGCGCTGTCGAAGCATGCCAAAAATGCTCTTTTTTCTTTGTCTTTTCGGTTCGTGGCATTTAATGAAGGGTCTGATTGAATGCATCTGTGCACATAACGGTAGTAGCTCCGCCACCAGTCACGCTGGAATGCGTGTTCGACGGCGGACAATTATTTCAACACTATGAACGCATTCCAAGCGCAGCGTCGCATGCTGTTTGTATTCGTCATGCTGTTCTATTCTGCGGCGTTTCCAAAGATGAGCCATTTATGGCGTGTCTCTGCCATCTTGCGGGAGTGCCTGTCGGCATGCTCGTTCCATATACAGGTACGCGGTCGCGGCAATGTGCTGAAAGCTTCTTGGTAACTTGCGGGATTTCGCAGGAAGGAGCTTAAAATCGATGGAGTTGTTATTGGCCTCAATGAGCATCAGAATGACTGGCAAGCAATTTGATTTTTTGATATCTAGACGGCAGTCGTAGTCATTCCACACACTTTCTTCTTGATAACGAGAACAGCCGCAGGGGGTCAAAACGGCTGCAGGAGCAATAGGCCTCGAGATTGAGTATAGCTGAAAGTGTAGCTGATCCCATTTTGTTGCATTATTGCTTCAACATTAGTACACCCAGTTGTCTTCCATCCACTACATAAATGTGCGGACTGAGTACCTCGTGCTTTTACATTCATTTACTTGCTTCTAGAGGGACCAGCGCTCAACTTGCTTGTTAGCTTGTTAGCCCCGGGTCCTAGATTCTGTCCAGTCCTCAAATGATGTGATCACGTTATATCAGCGTATATGTTACTTGCTATTAGTACTCCATAATGAATCGTGCCAGTTTCATTCATTGCTAACACTTTAAAGATGCAAAAGGTGGCGGGACATGGCTATCCCAGTCAAGCCACTCCAGTCTAGCTAGGCAAGGGGCTCTCTGCTTAGCATATAAGTCGACAGTGTGTGACTAGGCTTAAGTTACAAATGCGATAGGGCTACATTTAATTTTTTCTTTATTGCCTGGTCTTGACACCTTTTATTTCAAGAAAACAAAATGAATAAAAATCACACAAATGCTATATACATATGACACACTAAAATTCGCGCATACGCAACAAAGGCTCTAGTCTTGAGAGCCACTCGGAAGGTTCTGCAGCAGCTTTCTGGATTGCCAAAAACCTTTCTACGCTTTCACGAAAATCAATTCTGGCTGGCCGTGCATTTTTATCGCTATGATAACCAGCCATTCTTGACCGCCATATACAGTGGAGGCCCGTCAGAATAATTAAATCAAATGGTACCCCATTCTCACAATCTATGCATAAGCACCGGATGCCATGCATGCCTAGCGGAAAATCTTTCATTAGTGCTCTTCATGACTCCATGTGCGGAGTCATGACTCGGAGTGTGCGTCTTTTATTGGACATTCTCTGCATCAATTATTTCAGGGCACAACATTTTACCGAATTGACTGCTAAGTTAATTTATAGGAAGTATCTTGTCAAGGGGCCCGCAAACCGTACTGAGAAAGGAATATTTATAGCACATCATTTGTTACTAGATGTACATCCATACCGCTAATATACTGCTCCAATACAGTTTTCTATATTGCTTACCGCATGGCCATGTCTTCTATCAACATTATCGTTATTTAAAAACAGAAGCAGCTACATTCTATTCAGCCTTTTGTAGCGAAAGCCACATTGGTCACAGTCTTGTCATTTAACCGTGCCTGTCCTTGCCTATCCGGTGCCTGTCTGTGCCTATCCGAAGAGCGAAGAAAGAAGTAGTAGTAGTAGTGGTAGTAGTAGTAGTAGTAGTAGTAGTAGTAGTAGTAGTAGTAGTAGTAGTAGTAGTAGTAGTAGTGGTGGTAGTAGTAGTAGTAGTAGTAGTAGTAGTAGTAGTAGTAGTAGTAGTAGTAGTAGTAGTAGTAGTAGTAGTAGTAGTAGTAGTAGTAGTAGTAGTCGTGGCAGGCGGTAGCTGGCAGCACACATGGCCGAGCAAAAAATGGACGTAGGGCTTTCTGACATTACGTTCGGCAGGCGCTGTGAACTCGGGCTTCTCCTTTCATATGGGAGGCTATCACAATCAGCCTGTCAAAGTGCTTGCATTCACGTTATCCATTGTCCACGCAGGCACGTTTATACGGCTCGGTTAAAGCGGGACTTGTTGGCTGGTAGCTTACGTTATCGCGTCATCGCGAAGGTGGGAGTGAAAACAGAGAGAAAGAGGTGCCATAGTAGAGGGCTTCGGACCACCGCGCGACAGAGGCTTTCGCCTTATCGCATTTTAGTGGCCAAAAGTGCCCCCTATGGCATAAATAAAGCTAAAACCATAGAGTAAACCACTAAGCGCAAAAGTCATGCCTTTATGTTCAAGCCGAACCTAAGCGTAGCCATGCAGATAGCTCTCGCGCAAATCGAGGTTTAACCACAAGTTAAACCACAGCTAATTTTCATCAGCGATGCGTTCTGGGGAATTGCACAATGTACTGCGCGCCGTCGCTGCGTTGCGTGCTGTGTTGCCATTTCTTAGGTGAGTTTCCCCCTTTATGAAAAAATTTAATTATACTACTGCAGTTGCCTTCACCTATCTCTTCACGCTGATCTAGACAGTAACAACAAAAACTACCACAAGTCCTTGGTTTTTGGTTTGGTTTGGTAAAACTTTATTTCCCACAGTAGGGGTCCTGGAAGACACTCGGCTAGGCGCCAGGTGTAGAGGGCAGCTCCCACGTCGGCACAGAGAGCCCGAAGCTCTCCGCCGCCGCACGCGCCTCCTAGGCAGCCCGAAGCTGATCATGTAGTGAAGCACTTTTTAACAATTTGTCCCAACGTTCCTTGTTCTTGGCGTAGGCGTCGCTCGATGCACAACCACACAGCATATAGTTTAAGTCTACACGGTCACTGCACCGTTCACACACATGTTGTTCGTCGTAGTCTGGGTCGATGTGCTTCATGCGCCAGGGGGAATTGGTGTATGAGTTCATTTGGAGCAAGCGTAACGTGACTGATTGGCTACGGGTGAATTTCTTATCCGGGAGGGGAAATGCTCGTCTGCCTAGATAAAAGTGCTTAGTGAGCTCGTTGTACGTGAATAATTGATCTCTGTACTCGATATGTGGAGTAGCAGGGGAAACCGGAGGGACGCGGTCGATGAGTCCTCGCGCCGTCTCGTGTGCGATCTCATCGAGATTCCACAGGCCGCCCCCTAAGCTGCCCATGTGTGCCGGGAACCATACGATGGAGTGATCGGTGATGTTACTTCCGCCTAAGAACTGTAGCGTCGTCTTGTCTATCCCGCCCTTGGAGAAAGCTCGAGTGGCTGCTCTAGAGTCGCTGTATACAGTTGCGAAGTTCGAGTCTTTTAGAGCTAGTGCTATCGCTGCTTGTTCAGCTACCTCTGGCTTCTTGGTGTAAAGTGTGAGTGAGTTGCGCGTACGCCCGTGCCCGTCGACTACTGCTACCGAGTAGGCATGCTTTTCCGGTATGTACGCTGCAGCCACGAAAGCTGTCTGGTCGGGAAACTGCCGCGTCCGCAGCGAGGGCTTTGGCGCGGGCGAGCCATCTTCCTTGATTGCGGATCGGGTGTACGTTTCTTGGGAAGGGGAAGTCCTTGGCATATACCCTATTCACGCTTCCCGTAGTGATCGTAAAGTTACAACACAGCGGTGACGTGCCCTGCGCATGCTCAGAAGCCAGCCAGTACCTCGGCAGACACCCGTGACCATGTCTCCGCGATATGCTAAATTTTCTAATGCTGCTCGACCCGCCCGGCGAAACACAGTGAGGCGTACTATACGCATTCATGTTGTTGCCGATTTCACCTGACCTACAGATAGATGCTAAACATAAATATACATTGAGCTCCCAAGCACCGTCGAGTGAACACACTCAAATACGCGGCTGCTTACGACTAGGCGCAGAAATCCAGAGCTCGCTTTCGTAACTGCGAAACTGCGCGTCACGCAGCGAATGAAATGGCGCCGGCCAAGTGGATGGTGTCCGCTGTGACGCAAAGAAGAAATGGGGAGCAAAGCTAGTTCGTGCGTTACTGCGCACCCGGGAAGGTATTCAGGTGCACCAAGCTCCTGTGCAAAAGGCTCGTTACGCCTCAACCAAGCCTCCAACCCCTCCTCTAGCACTAGCCCTATTTGCCGTTTCACTTCTTTACGCTCCGAATTATCTTCTCTTTCCCGCCACGTTTCGCTTTTCTCTTCGTCATTTCTGCTCTGCTGTCCTTGCGAGGAAAAGAGGGCAGCGCGAGGCTGTCCCGGTTTCAGGGCGGTCGCCGACAGCAGGTGTGTGCGCGTTTGTGCACAAGATCTGTTTATCTCATTTACTATTCCCATATTTGGCTTTGTATTTGCACTGTTGTCAATCGCTATGGCGTCTTTAACGCAGCAGTGAACGAGGCTGGATTGAGATGTGCGCGAGCTGCAGCGAGAAATGCATCTAGTTGACTATGCGCACGTGGAATGGAGCCAAAAGGACAATCATAAAAGAAACGAAGTTACATACAGATAAGAGCATATCTAAAAGCGATTTTTCTTTTGCAGTCACATGAATTCGATTAGGGGCTGCGGAAAGTACTTTAGCAGCAGTCGTAGAGTTTTGTACGGTCTAAGTCTGTTGAAGACAAGATGATCTGGAACGTGCGGAATGAGGACTACTGTTTGCAATGCTACAAAAGCATACCCGGAGTAGTCTTTGTAAGTGCTCTTTGAGGCGCTTTATTTGCCCACTTTTTTAGGTAGAAGCCTATATGCAGGTCAGTTGCGGAAATTAAAGCCACAATGCCAGCTTGATCTCTGTGTACAATTTATGCACATTTGCATTGACGCGTGCGCCCTTTCGTAGATTTTGCAAGTGATTGACTCATTTCCACTTACTTATCACGAAGGAACAAGAAACTGCATTGGCCTTTAAGCATTCTCCTAAACAGTGTCTGGCACCTCGGCATCGGCCAGCATTTGCCTGAAGGGAGGCTAGTCTCCGAGAACGGTCTCCTTGCACGACGTGTTGTGGTAGTCGGCTGCTTATTTACATGCTCCTGCGTGCAGAGTATCTGAGGTGCGTGAGACCTGTGGAGCTTTCAGGTTACATCTTACAGCGGCGTGGGTGGTGGATTGGAGGATGGAAACATATTTCGTACTAAATGAAGACGGAGCCTGATATATACAAATACGAACTTCAGGCCAGCGGCGCCCAGCACGAACCACCCACACACTTCGTCGTCCTCGCGTTCCCCACATTCCACACGCGAGCACAGCTCTTCGTCGTCGTCGTCCCTTAACAATATATATATATATATTCATTTTGATCATCTGATGCAGTATGCTGACCCGCACCGCACGCCTTGTGCATCAGCTGCGTTCCCGGATTTTCCTACGCATTTAGCTCAGTGTTAACTTGCACTGTTCGCGCTCTGGCCGCTCACGAGGAAGAAGGCGCAATTACGTTGCCGCTTTCGGAGTCGTCCCATTATTTTATGTTTGATTAAAGACTCGTGTGTTAGAATTTCGTCAACCTACTCTGGACGCCAGAGGGGTGTAAAAAGGGCGTACGTCGTAGATGACGGGAGGCTTGTGATTCGGGTTGAGCGTCTCGGTATTCTCGGCGAGCAGGGGAATGACTGCAAGTAAGCCGTTTTGCCCTTGGCAATCATCCAGTGTGGTCTCTGCAGCCAGTTATCCAACTCGCAATCTCACACCTAGCGCCATACATCCCCAAGGCACTGCGGCGCGTCCATGGCACTATAAAATTGCCGCTACCGTCTGATAGACGTTAGAGTGCAAGATCGTTAGCTTATGGATTTTTAAGCTATTACTAAACTAAGGAGTGCCCAGCTGTTCCTCAGTAGAAATCCATCAACACACTGTCATTGTGTCACGCCGCCCTCGCATGCACGCATCTGAGGAGTCTCCCGACTGAAACGTCCAATTTCCGCACACCTGGATGAATGGATGGAATATAGTAGCGTCCCCTTTGGAACGGGGTGGTAGCAGTAGCTACCATGCTCACTTTTCTCTTTATATCTTAGTTATTGTTTTGGTTACCTATATCATCATTCTATTTATTGAATGTTTGTTTCTACATTATTAACTTTATGTCCTTTTTCTGCTTTTGCGCCAACAATCTTCTAGTCGTTTCTTGCTAGCTTCCACCGCCGGTTTATTCACCCGGCCTCTGGTATCTCTAAATCCCAGAGCTTCAGGAACAGTGACTGCGCCTGCCTCGACTTCCGGATGGATACCATTACATTCGAGTACCATCATCATCATAATCATCATCATCATCAGCCTGACTATACCCACTGCAGGGCGAAGGCCTCTCCCATATTTCTCCACTGAACCCGGTTCTGTGCTAGCTGCATCCACTTGACCCCTGCGAACTTCTTTACCTCATCCGCCCACCTAACTTTCTGCCGCCCCCTGCTACGCTTTCCTTCCCTTGGAATCCAGTTTGTTACCCTAAGCGACCATCGGTTATCCTCTCTTCGCACTGCATGTCCTGCCCATGCCCATTTCTTCTTCTTAATTTCCACTAGAATGTCGGTAACCTGAGTTATTTCTCTGACCCACTCTGCACGCTTCCTATCTCTTATTCTTACCTCTACCATTTTTCGTTCCATAGCCCTCTGGGTTGTCCTCAACTTAAGTAGAAGTGTAATATAGTATTCGAGTATAATATGGGCAATTGTTTCACTGGAGTTTCCACATACAGCACATGCGTCATCTCCATTGTTAAATTTCTTTTTGTAGCTGCGTGTTCTAAGGCACCCTGATCTAGCTTCAAAAAGTAGGGCACTGCCTCTTGAGTTATCAAAGAAATCTTCCTTCCTGATCTGCATTTTCCACTTTCGGTATAATTCCACACTCTGTTTCTTTTCCATCGAATTTATCCAATTTTTACCTTATGTGTTTTTCACCTGCTGCTTAATGTTCTTTATTTCTCCGTCCTTGTTACTAACATACTTACTAGTTAGTTTCTTAGTTCTCGGCATTGAGTAAAGCGCCATCTATGCGGCATTGGGAAAACGTGGATTTTGCCACTCCTTAACCTATCGGAGCCACCGTCCACTGTAACCATATTTGGCATAGATCTCGTCGAGACGAATCGTTCGGTTTCACCCGCATATATCTACGACCAGGGGTTCCCAAGATACGTACCCACCACCCAACGCGAATTGTGACCATTTTGAACCTCCAAAGATCGAAGATTCGACTGCTACATCATAGCGAGAGTAATTTTACACGTACGACCCGGCTAATCGTAAACATCCTTCCAGTATCTCTACCACCTCCCACAGGGCTTCAATTTTAGCCTAATCACGTATGCAGACGGTACAGGATATAGCAGGACTGATAATAAGTGTATATGTTACCGTAGTAACGGTCCATAATGCGCCCCCCCCCCTTTTATTTTTGTGGAGGGGTGGGGGTGGGGGCGGGGTGCCATTGTCCTATGGTGGGCTTAGAATGGCCGCCATATTGGGTGGCTAGTGTGGGAACTCAGTGCTTCGGACTTAGAGAAATTCTGACTCAAATCCTTGGCCACGTGACAGGCCCGAACAAACGGACGCGAAATTGCCAAAAGTGAGAAGTAAGAGCTAACGCTCTTGGAACAAACGCTGGGCATAGTGGTTTGGTTTATACTTTCATTTATACGTTATTACATTTCTCACTGCGGAGAAAAATGGAGCAGGAGGTTCATAGCTTGACAGAGGCTCCTGCCTCAGTTAGCACAGTTCGACATTAAAGCAAAAATAAATAGAGAACAGCTCTCAATTACATAAACACATTTAAATTCTTCTGCGAAACACTACATTCAGCATATGTCGCAGCATGGCATTACCAGAAATTATGCAATGCACAACTAGTTTCAGTGAAGAAAATATGTGAATAAACATGCAGATATAAAGTTATATCATACGTAGTAATACATTTAAAAAAGAGTCCTAAATTCACTTCTCAGTACTTTATAAAGCTCATGTACTTACACACACGTAGATATACATACACAAAGCACACCGCAATCCGATAACATATATACGCCTTGATTGCAACGAAATGATGAAAAACAATGCCTTATTAAGGGAAAGAAATAAGTTTCTTTAACAAATATGATTTGACATATTTCTTAAACTTGGGTAGCTGAATTGTAATTTTTTTCTCCTATGAAATTCAGCAAATAAAACACTTGGAAATTTGGGTTCTGCCTGCCATAGTTGGCCCTAGTGAGCGGTATTCTTCTGGGCTTACGTAGGGTGTGCTTTGATTCTTAGAGATTTGTTTCTGGCAGGTACAATTTATTGTTTCTTTATGTATTGTAATAACTTGAAATAGTATATTTTCTTAGCTGGAAAAATTTCATGTTTGATAATTAACTTTTCTGCTGGAATATCATATTCTTATTCTGATAATTGTCAAATATTCGTAACACCTTCTTTTGGAGCACTATCAGTTTGTTATAGTACCCAATATGACAACTTTGAGAAGAATAGAGTATAATGATTACTTTAACCATAAAAATGAGTTTAATAATTCTATACATACAGCCCACGGCTTTTCCTAACTGTGCAGCTAATGTATCCACACGCGTGATCCAGGACATATCATTTTGAAACCATACGCCCAAGAATTTTTGAGCTCTAACCTGACGCAGTAGGGCGTTGCGAAACAATATATCAATATTTGCAATAGTTTGTTTATTTGTAGGTTTAAATATAACATATTTGTTTTTGCTTACATTTAACTAACTTATTGCGTCTAACCAGTAAGAGAGGTTGTCTAGGTAACCATTAACTGTTTTTCTGAGTGAGGTAGGGACGCATTTGAAAATAATAGGTTTATGTCATCGGCATACATGAGTATTCGAGGTGAAGAAGGTATTAATAGAAGATCATTTATGTGCGGATTAAATAATAATGGCCCCAGTATTCATCCTTGAGGAATACCATTTAAAACTACTGATCGTGGCGAGCACAGTTCGTTAAAAGACACATATTAATAACGTTTGGCCAGGTATGAGTTTTTGCGCATTCCCACCTATTTCATACATCTGCAGTTTACTTAAAAGGATCTCTTGATTAACGGAGTTCAAAGCTTTACGCAGATCTAGAAATATGCCTATTGTGTATAAACAATTTTCTGTGTTCTTTATTAGTTCTTGGTTGACATTGAGTAGTGCAAGTTTACGTGATTTTTGTCCTCTGGAAATCATTGTGAGCATCGCTCATTATGCTGTATTTATCTATGAAGCTTATTATCCTAAATATATGATAGTTTAGAAAACTCTTGAAAAAATTTAAAGCACAGAATGAGCCTGAAGCTATTGATCGAGCTATCATTCCCACCTTTATGTATAGGACATACTGCAGCTTTATTAAAATTTTCAGGAAATATCCCTCTCTCAAGCATGCAATTAATAATGCGACTTAAAACTGGCAAAATAATGTCTGGAGACTGATGCGAACAGCCTTTATATTGTCACGTGGTGGTGACAAGGTCGATGACACAAATGAAGAGTGGGTGATTGCATGGGCTGGCTTGCGCCCGAAAAAGAAGTAAGCAACTCGGCGGTGGCGATAGCGACAAACGTGCTCGTCGATCGTCGAACAAAGAATGCCCGTCGCACTCGCCAACGCCCAATTCAAATGCTGCTCAGAACAATCTAGATAACGTCGCAAACTGCTACTAGCACAACTTGGAACATTGTAGAAACATACGAGAGTGATCGGAATCTTCGAGACAGATCTCGGCGCATCGTTCGTGACAAAGAAAATGATAACGCGTCGTATCGCGACAACGAGCATGAACAAACACGGGATACAGAATTGATAAGCGTGCCATAATCACAACGATAAGGCCACATGCCAGCGGCTGTCGAACAGGAACCAATAAAGATTTAAACAGTTCGCCGCAATATGATCAAAGCCACACGCAGAATTATTTCTTAATTTATTAATTATTTTGCTGACTTCATGAGGAGAGGTAGGGGACAATTTATGCGAGTTCACCATGCTTTTGCTTTGCGGAACTATAGAAAACGAATGTTGATAATAAGTGTGCAAACGTAATTTCTTCAACTCATAAAATGTTTATTCAGCGCTACCAGTGAATATTTAACATTCAGACTATGGTTATTTAGTGAAGCATTCTAAATTTGCTTCTTCCCATTTTAGCAATTAAGTTTCTTACTCCATACCAAAACTTTCCGAGATCATTAAAGATACGCGTAAATAGTTCCTCGTAGTATTTAAGTTTCGCCATTTTTATTTCCGCATTAACCCTATTGCAAATCTCGTGTACTGAAAGAGTTCTTTTGCATGGCGACTCTTTATAAATGAATGGAAAATTTTATTCCTCTCTTGTATTTTACTGTAAAATGTGACATTTATCCATAGTTTCTTTACTTTTTTTTATGTTGACTAGCCTTTGTTTGCACAGGGAACACTCTTTCGGAGCACATAATAACATAACTGAAAAATTTATTGCAAACATCATTTGGATTTGATTCAATACCCGATTGACATTTTCGACAAGGAGGCGAAAATTTTCTAATGAACTTGAATTTATGTGGCGGCAATTAAAAAAACATCTTCTACTTACGCTGGTAGTAATAATGTCTACAGACATAACGTCAACTGACTAGTTTGGGGGATGTACATTTGTGGTACAGAGTTGAACTACGCCGGATGTTACGTGTGGGTATAGTGATAGCGTTCGAACGTGCGTAGGAGTTCATTAAAAGGTTAAGTTGCCTTGAACCTCGCCATGTAATTTACCAATATATCAATAGTCATACCATCTAGAATTGAAAACGATTTGTTCGTTTTTTAGATACGTTAATAAGTCCTCTAAAGAAAAGAATTAGATTTTGCCTCCTCAGAGCAGTCTGTACAACACTGCGACCCAGGCACCTAGACGAGTGGCTAGTTGCTATCGCTCAAGAAACTCCAAAGAAAGGAGCGCTGTTTCAAAAGGAAAATTTATTCCCCAGGCAGCTTGTAAAATAATCTGAATAAGCCTATCCGAAAGAACTCCATTTGCGACCTCGTTTTTGAAGCCTTTTCCATGAAACGTGAGTGCCTTGTGGACCTAATAGTGTAACGCTTCGTGAAGTGCTGGAAGCTCTGAAACAGTTTACGTCTCTTTCGAAGAGCCGTATATTTAAAGGGCCCTGAAACAGCGCTTGAGATAATATTCTAAATTCTAAGGCAAAAAATCTATCTATAAAGGTGGTTTCTGTGAGTATTCGAGCCAAATTTAAATGATTTCAGTAGAAGCTATAATTTACAAATAATTAAGAAATTGCTCCTGGCGACAACCGGATACCGATCACGTTCACACATCCTCGCGCGCGATCCTTCTCCAAAGTGACGCGGGCGGGACGGGCGTGGCGCCGTCGGGACATGTTTTCTTGATTTTTTTTTTTTGCGTGTCGGCGTGTGCTGAGTTGAAGCGTGAGAGGAGGAACATCATTCTAGATCGCTGATATGATCGGAGCTAAGGAAGCTAGCTTAGACATGTTTCCATTGCTGAAAAGACTGATGGGATACATATTTCTCGTGCTCATTTTGGTTAGTAGATAGCTGTTCATATTCTTCTTAAATTAAAATTGTGCATTCTTATACTGGTAGTTCGGATCATGATTAGCAGCTATGCATCGCGGAGCGCTGAGTATCTGGGACTTGTGCATGTTTCTGGAGAATCTTACTTCGGCAACAGAGGCCGTCTAGCGTTAAGAGTTTGTTCAGACTCTCAGCGGAAGTGGCAACATTATTATTGCGGATTATAAGTACATTTACGGACCAAATTGCATCGTTTCCAAAAAGCTTTCTCCAGTTTCATAGAGGAGGGAGTCGTGCACTGTACTTCACCCTGCATTGCCTCACACCAGTAGGAACCTAGTTTTGCAAGTACTGAAGCGAAGTGAGCTGTTTCGGCGCAGAAATCAACTACAGTTCTTTTCTCCCTTACGGTTTGACTGGCGCTGGAGTGAAAATTACAGCTGGCGCCGCGTAGTCATATGCGCATTCTCGAAATGCTTCACACAAAAGAACAGTTCTGTTTCTTCCCTCACACCTTGACATTCGGGATAACCCTTCATACGTGCGATGACCGAAACATTGGTTACAAACCTTCAACGGTTTCCAGAATACGGCATGATTTTCTCGATCAAAAGCAGTTTCCACGCTTGTGTCAGCAAACTCTGAGATGGAGCATGTAGAAATGACAACAGATGCAAGTCAATGGAAGACAAGAGAAAAAGAAAATAAAAACGCCTGCGGTAATCAAGAAGCTCTACCCTGTATTTACGGGCCGCAGCAACAATCTAACATGTGCGGACATGCCACGCTGTGGGGTTTCCGTATAATCGCGGCAATCTGCGTCTGTTGGATGCACCATCAAAGCATCATTGCCCTGAAGCTCTGGCGTTCTGCCGACATCGAAATGCGGACGGGAATCTCAGCCGCAAACTGGCACACAAAATCGGGGCACTGTGTACGCCGAGAATTTCGACGGGCAAACCTTTCAAATGGAAACTATGTGAAACGACGACGTGCAGTGGCAAGAGACAAAAACCAACAACAATCTCATCTAAGCTTTGTCGGCTGGGCAGGCCGAAGGCTTGAGGCCGTACGGGCACGCAGTTTTGAAATGTGCTGGTCGTTTGTTTGTGTGTGTGTGTGTGTGTGTGTGTGTGTGTGTGTGTGTGTGTGTGTGTGTGTGTGTGTGTGTGTGTGTGTGTGTGTGTGTGTGTGTGTGTGTGTGTGTGTGTGTGTGTGTGTGTGTGTGTGTGTGTGTGTGTGTGTGTGTGTGTGTGTGTGTGTGTGTGTGTGTGTGTGTGTGTGTGTGTGTGCGTGCGTGTGTGTGTGTGTTTTGTTATACTGTGCCGCAGGCAAGGCGCGGAGATGCGCCTTCTTTACGACACTACGTATAAGCCCTCCATAATGGCGGGTTTATACGAAGTGTCGTAGGCCTTGAATGGAGAAAACCTTAGCTTGTGATGGTCAGGGTTTTGGGGCGCTGATGTGTCATCATCTCATTCTCGCTTTGAACCTTACCCTTTGTTTTAGGTCGTCCTCGTCCTCACACATCCAGGGCCGGGCAATCTGCGTGACCTTTGTCTGGAGGCTTGCCAGTTTCTTATTGTGCTTTATTTTCGCTGTGGGAAGAATGGGCAAAATAGAAAATGCGCGTCCTGGCCCTACTTTTGTTGAGGATTCAGAGAGTTTAAGTCAGTGATTTCTATATTCGTTTTTCTTTTAAACCCGGACAGCGGTATTAAACGCAATACATCAATCTCAGATTAATAAGTTCTGACAAGCAACGCATACTAGGCGAACGTTTGTTCACGTAGGCGTTAGATAACCTATTAGAGGGACGCCCAGGCCTGATATTCGCACTCAGTGTGACTGCTGTGATATCATTCATTGCTTATAAGGAAAACTGCCATTTTCACTGTGTGGTAGCGTTTTCCGCCTGGGAAGTGTCTGCCATCAAAAGCGTTTTTTTAGACGTCGTGGTTTGCATTCATTGTCTCCTAAGCTTATGAGTCTAATAAAAACGTCTTGTTCGCCTTACTGAATAGTGAGGAGAGTATGTGCTGGTCTGTAAATTAACAACCAAAGGAAACTTTCTAACTACTTCGAAAGACCACTAAAGTTTGTCTTGTAAAACGCCGCCAACAGTACAAGCACCCTTTCGTCTTCAATGCGCTTTTTGCGCTATGGGTACTGGTGGCATACAGCAGTCTAGCTCTTGGAATATGCGCATTGGACATCAACAACGACAATTATTTTTAACAGAAAAAAATAGGCACTGCTAAGGAGTATTCTTGTTGCTGCCTGAATAGCATGCAACATAGAGGCCCAAACTAACAAAACAAACATCAAATTAAGGGTACTCGGACAAGCACTTCATGGTTGCTTTTTTTGTTTGGTTGGTTTGTGAGGTTTAACGTCCAAAAGCGACTCAGGTTATAGGAGACGCGGTAGCGGAGGAAATTTTGACCATCTGGGATTCTTTAATGTGCGCTGACACGCCCATGTGGCGCCCATGTGCACAGCGCTTGGGCGCGTTGCTTTTCGCCTCCATCGAAAAGCGACAGCCGTAGCCGGGATTCGATACCGCATCCTTGGGCACAGTAATCGAGCGCCCTGACCACTGCGGTGGGGCTTGCTCTTTGTAAAGTTATTTCTCGCGAAGGCGTAATTTATTTATCAGTGTCTATGTTTAATGCTCAACGCTTGTTATTTATGATTCACTGAAAGCGCGGAATGTTTCAGAGCTCACAGAACCATTTGAAGAAGCGCTATGTACATTAAGTTAATTCGCAGAGATTATTCTTAATGGGGCACAAGAAAGCGGTACGTCGAGCTGGTGAGCAGCCAGCCTGAGCGCATACCAAACCAAGCTCCCTACTGAAATAAAAAAGATGCGAGCTTTCAGAAAGTCTGCCTGCAACCGTTTCAGTACGCTGTACATGGTAAGCTTGCACACTCTCTGAGTATTCTGCATTCCGTTCCACATTCATCTGGAAGCCATAAAATACGCGTTGCAAACCGCTTATCTGCTCTCATAATGACCTCGTTTGTGGGAGAACCCTGAACAAGCCATTAAATGTCCTCTCCATGCCAAGGGAAACTGAATGGCTACATCGACAATACACGCGAGCGCATTTAGTGAAAGGATAAGCGAATCCGTAGATTGTGGAGGCTACGCAAAACGATGCACAGCACGATGCCCGCTAACGTGGGTTAACTGGCTGCTTTGCGCGATTCTCAAACTTTACTCCGTGGACCTCTCAATCGGACTTTGGTTATCTGTGATGTCCAGGATGCTTAGTGTTACACCGATTTCGATTATAATTTCGGAGAAACATTTTACCGCATTCAAATCAATGTATGCCAATGCGCATTGTGACCTTCTAATAAACAGTCTACAATGAGAACGTTTCTTTGATCAGAACCAATAAGATAATGAAGTATTTTATGTGGTATCATGTTAGTGGCCAATATATGTGATGTAGACTTTTTTATGCTGTTTGTACTTTTTAAACTCCTTACGTTCGTGTTTCTGCATGTCTTTCATAAAAATCCTAATTTTAGAATGGTACCTCTGCTGTGAAAATATTGCGTTTTTTTTTTATGTGTTAACGTCAAGTGGGAATGTTTTTGCCTCGTATTCGTAGGTATTCCGCACCGCTCATTGATATCTATGAGCATTGCCCCGACATTAGCTTTCGGCTATGAATCCATTAAACTATACATAAGTGAAGGTTCACTCACTCACTCACTCACTCACTCACTCACTCACTCACTCACTCACTCACTCACTCACTCACTCACTCACTCACTCACTCACTCACTCACTCACTCACTCAATCAATCAATCAATCAATCAATCAATCAATCAATCAATCAATCAATCAATCAATCAATCAATCAATCAATCAATCAATCAATATAATTGATTAATTACTGATTCCGAAGCATACCAGAATAGAAGAAAAAAAAACAATTTATTGATTGCTGAAAAGCGAGCACAATCAGCTCCGAAATCCGGGCTGAAGTATTTTTCATAATACGTAAAAAAAAAAAAAGAATATCCGATTCCAATTCCAATTACAGGCTTTACGACCCAGCCCACAGAAACCTGTGGGTGCATTTAATGCTCTTATGAATCTTAGTCAAATAAAAAAAGTGTTCAGCTTGGTTAAGCACGGATATATATGTAGAAACAGCATTTGTCCCTCTTTTAACTCAGTTCAGTTTCGTATAGCGTTGATTTGCCATGTTTTGCTGTGTTACAGTAGCTATTTTTCTAACGGACGCTTAAAGCTTTCGTTAGGATGAAGGAGGCATAATTAAGCTTTTGAGTGCAACTTTGTCAGAGGCGATCAAGGCGATGAGAATGACGTCCGAATAACAGAGGCCTGTTACCTAGGTGGCGCAGTAAGTAGGAAAGGGTCTTTTATCAATCATCGTATGTAAATTATGTTTGGCAAGATCTTTGCCAGTGTTCATTGTATCAAATGCGTGTCACGCGGCTAGTGGAATGTCTGGTTATTTTCCTGAAATTGTCCAATCACCACGACCTTTATGTACGCTATTCTCAATGAAATGTTTAACCATTGTATTGAAATAATATTTGCTCTTCCTGTACCGACCATTATTCCCTTCTTGCTTTGGTGTGAAAACGTTCTTTGAATTGTATCTGTCCGTTTGCTAGTGCTGTTTTAAATGTTCAATCAACTCGCCCAACAAGCCACTTTGTTTCTTTGAATTGCATGCAGTGGTTCTGCCCCTTAGGGCGAGGGAAATCTTTGTACCATGGGGGCCAACTGTATTTTGTGTAGAAAGCCAGAGACGGCTGAACATGCCTTTATAAATTGTTGAGATGGGGTTCCTTTTGTGCTGTATAGTACAGATAACTTTGCGCAAACGTATGCGTTTAAACTCTCATGGGATTCTTTTTCTATGGCTAGTTTGGTGTATGGGGTTTAACTTCGCAAAACGACTCAGGTTATCAGAGACGTCGTAGTGGAAGGCTCAGGACACTGCGACCACCTGGAACTTTTTATCGGGCACTGGTATCACGCGAACACATTTGAATATTTCCTAGAGAGCGCTCAAGGAGTTTCATACGTTGTAATAACTTTGACGTTTAGATGTGTTTGACCAAGAGAAGACTTTTTTTTTTTTTCATTACTGATGTCTTTACAATTTCACAACGTTTTTACATTCTTATACGGCAGCATAGCTGTTGATTCATTATCGACTTCTCTTGCGGGGCCAGCTCTGTCAAGAAAAGGCCAACCCACTGTGTGGGGCAACTTTTCCATTTAAAGGTTTAATTTGCATATTTTGTTTGCATGCGTTGCAAGAACACATTAAAATAATAACTTTAGAAAGAAATAGAACATAGTTCCCGGTTATAACGCCTCCCTGGCGTTGTAATCCTCCACTTAGTGTTTCATACTTTGATCTTGAAATAATTCCTAACTGAAGCGGTTAAGAAAATTCCTTTTCTACAACTGCCGTCTAAAATATGATTGCATCGTAACATGTACTAGCAGATCCTGTAATTGCTCATTGAATACCCCTTATGTTGAGGTGGAATTATGTTTGTCATATGCCTTGAAACTCAAAAGCGTCATCCCTGAAGGCGCGAAGTGCCAGACAGTGTCGCATTCTGCAGAGACAAAACAAAGATAATTAATAGAGACCGAAAGCTAGGAGATAAAGAGAACAGAATTGGAATTGGAGGCCTGGAATGAAAACCAGAGACCCTGCACGCACACAGTTGAATGCATCATTAGTGAATGCAAGAGACAAGATTGCCGGGGGCAAGAAAAGAGGATTGTGGACAAGGGCAAGCGTCCGGCCGAAAAACGAATCACTGGAGGAAGCGGGAAACCGTTTTTTCGCGAACTTGGAGCAGAGGAAAGAAAAGGCCGAATCAAACGGCATAGCGATGCCTGACATAGAGGGGGTGGAGTAGGCGCTGACCCTCGCTTTTCAGTGAAAGCGAAGAGCACGCCGTCTACGGGGTCATTAAGACGGTCATTACGTTCCTTTCATGTGCCCTCTGTTCCGGCAGAGCGACTACCTTGTGTAAATACATGTCGCGGAACGACCGTGAGCTAAGTGGCTTTGCCATTCTCATATGCTCGGTGCGTTGTTCTCTTCTTTGGGTGACTCCGTCCTTGTTGATTGCACTGTGTGCGTTTTTAAAAATTAAAGCCTTGTTTGGCGTGCTGCACCCTGCATCCCTGTAGCCGAGCTGTAAGAAGAAAAATGAGAGGTATGGTAGTCTGAAGCCTAGTTGGGAAGTCTAGTATGGTAGTCTAGTATGGAAGGCAAGGTGAGCCCAAAGCGAGTGTGTTCTCTGCTATACAGAGACGGATTTACGAAGAACTTTTACCGGAGTAACCTTCGTCTAGGTCATCATCATCATCATCATCACCACCAGCCTGACTATACCCACTGCAGGGCGAAGGCCTCTCCCATATTCCTCTAATTAACCCGGTCCTGTGCGAGCTGCATCCACTTGACCCCTGCGAATTCGTCATCCGCCCACATAATTTTCTGCCGCCCCCTGCTATGCTTTCCTTCCCTTTGAATCCAGTTTCTTGCCCTAAGCGACCATCGGTTATCCTTTCTTCGCGCTACATGTCCTGCCCATGTCCATTTCTTCTTGATTTCCATTAGAATCTCAGTGACTGGAGTTATTTCTCTGACCCACTCTGCACGTTTGTTATCTCATAACGGTATCCCTACCATTTTTCTTTCCATAGCCCTCTGAGTTGTCCTCAACTTAAGTAGAACCCTCTAGGGTAGCTTCCACGTTTCAGCCCCATAGGTAAGTACAGGTAAAATGCAACTGTTGTATACTTTCCTTTTGAGCGATACCGGTAAGCTGCTAGCCATAATCTGTGTGCTTGCCAAATGCGCTCTATCTCAGTCTTATTCCCCTTGTTATTTCCCTTTCATGGTCCGGATCAGCGGTTACTACCTGTCCTAAATAGATATATTCGCCTACTGCTTCCAGTGCTTCGCTACCTAACGTAAACTGCTGTTCCTTCCCTAGGCTAATAAACATTACCTTATAGTCTTCTGCATATTGATTTTCAAGCCTACTTTTTTAATAAACATTACCTTATAGTCTTCTGCATATTGATTTTCAAGCCTACTTTTTTACTTTTCCTGTCTAGGTCATTTTTGCAATTCCTCCCCTGAGTTACTTAGCAAGGCAATGCCATCAGCAAATCGCAGATTACTGAGGTATTCTCCATCTACTCTTATCCCTAACTGCTCCCATTCCAAGTCATCATTTTGCATCAGTCATTTTTTGAAATTCCTCCCCTGAGTTACTTAGCAAGGCAATGCCATCAGCAAATCGCAGATTACTGAGGTATTCTCCATCTACTCTTATCCCTAACTGCTCCCATTCCAAGTCTCTGAATACTTCCTCTAAGCAAGCTGTGAATAGTACTGGGGAGATCGTGTCTCCTTGCCTAACACCTTTCTTTATAGGAACTTTGTTACTTTCTTTATGCAGAACTATGGTTGCTGTGCGCCCTGTATATATATTTTCCAGCATTTTCAGGTACGGCTCGTCTACACCCTGATGCTGCAATGCCTGTATGACCGCCGAGGTTTCTACTGAGTCAAATGCTTTTTCGTAATCAATGAATGCTATGTATAAGAGCTGGTTATATTCCGAGCATTTCTCTATCACCTGGTTCATGGTATGAATATGATAAATAGTAGAGTATCCTTTCCGAAAACCTGCTCGATCTTTTGCTTGGTTGCAGTCTAAAGTTGTTCTGATTCTATTAGCGATTAATTTGGTAAATACCTTATACGTAACAGAAAAGTAAGCTAAGTGGTCTGTAATTTTTCCCCTAGCGTCCCCTTTCTTATGAATTAAGATAATGTTTGCGTTTTTCCATGGTTCCGGTATCGTCGATGACACCAGACATTGTGTATACAGGGTGGCCAGTTTTTGTAGCACGATATCCCCCCCCGTCTTTCAACAAATATATAGTTACCTAATCCCCTCCAGCTGCTTTCCCCCTTTTCATAGTTTCTAATGCTTTCTTAACTTCGTCCTTCGTTACTGGCGGAAGGTCTGACTGCATTTTCCTATCGCCAATCTCATTATTGTCGTGACTTCGTTGGCTGCTGTAGAGATCAGTATAGAACTCCTAGGCTACTTTGACTATCTTGTCCATATTCGTGGTCCCTTAGCGCATACATCTGATTTTTGCCTAAGCCCACTTTCTTCTTCATCACTTTAAGGCTTCCCCCGTTCTTTACAGCATGCTCAATTTTCTCAATGCTGTACTTCTTTATATCGGCCACTTTGCGCTTATTGATTAGCTTTGATATCTATGCCAATTCTATCTGGTCTGTTGGATTGGAAACTTCCATACTTTGTCGTTTCTTAATCAAATCCTTCGTCTCCTTAGACAGTTTACTGATATCCTCTCTATCCTACCGCCTACTTCTATAGCGCACTCATTTATGATATGTCTGAAATTATTGTTCATTGCTTCTAGGCTAATGTCATCATCCTCGGTTAGAGCTAAAAATCTATTCTGTAGCGAGATCTTGAACTTTTCTGCCCTCCCCCTCACCGCGAATTCGTTGATGAACTTCTTTCCTATTAATCTGTTTCGTTCCCTTTTCAGAGTTAGACTAATTCGAGACCTTACCATCCTGTGGTCACTGCATCGCACCTTCCCGATTACCTCTACATCCTGCACAAGAGCGGGGTTAGAACACATTATGAAGTCCAATTTCATTTTTAGTGTCCCCGTTAGGGCTTTTCCATGTCCTGTTCTGGTTTTTCCGTATGCTGAAGAAGGTGTTCATGATTGGTATGTTATAGCGCTCTGCAAACTCAACTAGTAACTCCCCACTGCTATCCCTAGAACTAATGCCATAATCACCCACTGCCTGGTCTCCTGGCTGCTTTTTCCCTACCTTTGCACAGAATTCGCCCATTAGTACAGTATACTGCGTCTTTCCTTTCCGCATTGCCAATTCTACATCTTCATAGAAGTTTTCAACTGCCTGGTCATCATAACTACATGTAGGTGCGTAGGCCTGTAGACCCTTCAGTTTATACCGCTTATTAAGCTAATGAGAATGTCTGCCATTACGAGATGAGGTGGTCTAGGTCATAGTGTAGGTTGACTAACGTTCCCTTGCTTACCTACAGTCATTTCAGAATGCTATCTGGGACCTACCTCCCAACTTGAATCCCTTTCAGTGACACTGTACTGCTTGAAAAGACGGAATCGGACACTCATTCTTTTCCACATTTCACCCAGTCGAGTATCGGAGAGAACAAGGTATGCAACTTGGAATATAGGGACCCGTTGTGTATCCGAGCCGTTAGAGCGAGGTTCACAAGAGGTCATCGGAGTTTGGAACTCGTCTGTTCAGTAGAGAATCGGCTGCCGGGATTATGTAAATGCTGCCTGGTTGTATTACAGAATAAATTCGGTTTGACTCGCTTACAGGGAGCAGAGTTGGCGTTGTAAATCCTTTCGGGGAGCTACGTTGAGAGTTGGATCTGGAAGTCTATTTAAGGGCTGCCGCATGAAAGTGCTGGTGATCGTTTATCCTACTCGTGACGATGCGCCTCCGCACATTGACTCGGTAGTGTAAGTTTCGCACATGACAGCGATAAGGTGTCCTTCCTCAATCGAACCCAACCGAAGAAGGGAGTCTTATAGTATTTCTCGGAAGTTGAATTTTGCCCTTTGCCTTTACGACGTTGGTAACGGGGCACTGGATGTGTCCTGGTGGCTGCGAAATTGCAATGGTGAGCTTTAATCTAATTAGGTATGCGTGCCTAGTTGACAACGCATTTGAAGCAACATCATGATTATATTCTGGCCACGATGAAATTACTGGGCGCATAGACTAGCCATGATACGCGTATACAAAATAGTTTTAGAGTTTAGACACTTCGACCAAACAGAAATGCTTTTTTTATTTTTGTAATATCACTGTTTTTCCCTCTAACAGAAGGCAACAAGGTTCCTCTTGCTGCAGCAGTCTTCTCGCGACCTTTCGAAGTGATCTCTCAAGGCTGAGGGGCAGTGGCCAGGCCCCATAACAAGATTACCCCACAGTGTCGCCAACACCGCAGGACAACCTAATTATCCGGGCCCTCGTCGTCCCGTATTTTGGAGGTGTTGGTTCTCGGGCGTAATAAGGAATTAGAAGGAAACTTAAGAGCTCTGCAATTAGGAATGAAGTGACGGTATGCTAAGAACGTGAGCTATATAACAGCTCGAACTTTATGCGATAAGCACAAGACTTTTTTTATGGAACACAGGAGAACCTTTCATTAATGAAAATGAGGGGGGCAGGGGGGGGGGGGGGGCGGGAGGGCAGCGAGGACACTGCTGAAGTGCTTTTGAGAGAAAAAAAATTCATAGTCACTGATGCTATTAGCCCTCTATTGCTTCGATAAACCTGTATGCAGTTCAGCTTAATGAACAGAGAAAAGGCTGACAACCTTCCGCTCGAGTATTGTGATGAACTGAACCACTTATTGATAATAAGTATTGCCAACAACATTTGGCTTGGGCTTTTACGTCCAAACATAATATAAAAGTAATAGTGCATTAGACGCAGTCCCACACGAGCAGGCTAATTAACGCTTAGTCTGGATCAGACATGGCAGTAATTGAATTTCTACAATAATGCTACTACAATAACTTTATTACTTTTATGATAATTTTAATGTAACAAATTGCTGTCCGGTCTAGTAATTTAGCAATATTATGGATTACTTTACGAGAGTAGTTTTGCTGCAAAAGTAATTAATTCCGTTCGAAATTACTTTCACTAGAATGCACCACTGCGCTTTGCATAGGCAAAACTACGTCCCGTCCCGTAGGGCGCGTCCCATAGGGCGCGTCGAAAGTACTAATTATTCCAGGCGAGCCTGGTCCCGTGTAAAAGAAGGACAAATAGAAACAGAACTGAGTAGAAGTGGGCGTCTGACGGTCTCCTCTAGCCGGATATTTGGTTTGTAGGCAGGTGCTCATGAGTCGAAGCCACTCCCCGAGCATTGTGATGTAAAGTGCCGAAAGCACTGAAAAGGGCAAATGGCGTAATACTTAGTTCAAACTAGTCAGGAGCACGCAGTGGCACTCCCTAGGTTGCGTGGCTAAGTACACACTGGAGTATGGTTACACTCGTCGCCACGGCGTTAGGGGTGAAAAGCGAAAAAATGCAAATGGCGCTAACATTACAGAACACAAATTCCTGAGACCACAGAAGCAGTAAGGCCACGAAGGGCCACGGAGGCAATTACGAATTTAGAACGATTCTTCAACATTTGAACAGGGTGCGCAAAGCAAAGCATTTGGCGAAACTGCTTAAAATAGTCGCAGAACACAAGGTGGCGGGGCCGAAGCCTGTGGAACATATTAAAAGAAGAAGGTATCGGTTATGAGATAACAGAGTTCCTACAGGAAATAAACCGGGATAATAAAGTAGAAATTACGTGGGAAGGGATAAGAAGTATGGAAGCTGTCAAGGTATGCAAAGAATAAGGACAAGGTAGACTGCAGCCATGAAATTAGGAGACGCCTACTTCTGGGAAAGAGAGCCATGGCTAGCCTTGACCGCCTAGTAAAGAGCAGAGACATTACACTGCTCACCAAGATCCGTATAACTCGTGTTATGGTCTTTCCAGTTGTGATGTATGGATGCGAGAGTTGGACTGCGAAGAAGGCTGACCGCCGAAGAATTGACGCGTTTGAATTGTGGTGCTGGCGGAGAATCTTGAGAGTTCCTTTCGACGGCCAGAAGATCAAATCAGTCGATATTGTCGACCATAAACCCTGACTGCTCATTGGACGGTCAAATTCCAAAGTTAAAGCTCAGCTACTTTGGTCATCTGATGAGAAGAGAGGAGTTGCTGGAGAAAGATTTGATGTTGGGAAATGCTGAAGGTCACCGGAGAAAGGGTAGGCAGCGAACGCGATGGTTAGATGGCATCCTCGAGGCACTGCAGATGAAGTTATGTGATGTTAGGAAGATAGTGAGAGACCGGAAAGCGTTGCGTGATATGGTCCATAGGGTCACGAAAAGTCGGACACGACTGAACGACTGAACTGAACTGTCCTCTATCACCGCTGCTGTTCATGCTTTATATGATAAACCTAGAAAGGAAGATACAAGAAAGTAACCTAGGTTTTAACCTGTCATGTAGATTAGGTGGAAATGCGGTAGAACAGCGCCTCCCGGTTTGATGTATGCAGACGATATTGCGCTGCTAGCTAAGAGTCTGGAACAATTGCAAAATTGTAAACTCTAGTTAGGCATTGCGGAGACGAAGGGAACGTGCTAGGCTTCAGTTTTAGCGCAGTTAAGTCGTCTCTGATGATTTTCAGCGGCTCAACTGATCATGGTCTTCAAATACAAGGCCATGAAATATCCAGTGTAGCAGATTATAAATATCTCGGGGTATGGGTAAACGAAGGATTGGCATACATGGGAAAGCACGAGCAATCGCTTAAGGCCAAAGGGCGACGAAATGCCGGGATAATGAAGCATAGGGCATTGTGGGGATACAACCGGCATGAGGTTTTGAGGGGTATTTGGAAAGGAATCATGGTGCCTGGGCTTACTTTCGGAAATGCGGTTTTGTGCCTAAAATCAGAGGTACAGTCGACATTAGAAATAAATCAGAGAGCCGTCTGACGATTAGCACTAGGGGCCCACGGCAAAACAAAAAATGAGGTGGTACAGGGAAATATGGGCTGGACATCTTTGGAAGTACGGGAAGCTCAGAGTAAAATATTATATGAGGAACGCCTGAGGGAATTGGACCGTACAGATGGGCAGTTAAAGTATTTCAATTCCTATACCTAAAAAGCGTTGACTCACAATAGTGGAAAAGAACTAGAAAACTAGCCAGTAAGTATGCTGGTCACAAGGACGAAGAAATGAAGAGCGTTAAGCAACAGGTGAAAAACACAGGTCAAAATTGGATAATTTTGATGAAAAAAAAAAAAAAAAAAACAGAGTGCAGAATTATACCGAAAGTGGAAAAGGCAGATCAGGAAAGAAGCTTTCTTTGATAACTCAAGAGGCAGTGCCCTACTTTTCGAAGCTAGATCAGGGTGCCTTAGAAAACGCAGCTACAAAAAGAAATTTAACAATTAAGATGACGCATGTGCTATATGTGGTAACTCCAATGAAACAATTGACCATGTTATACTCGAATGTAGTGGTATTCATCCGGAAGTCAGTGCAGGCGCAGTCGCTCTTCCTGAAGCTCTGGGGCTTAGAGATACCAGTAGCCGGGTGAATAAACCGGCGGTAGAAGCTAGCAAAAAACGACTGGAAGATTGGTGGCTTAAAAGCAGAAAAGTAACATAATAGTAATAGTGTAGAAACAAAAATTCAATAAATAGAATGATGGTACAGTTAACCAAAACAATAATTAAGATATAGGGAGAAAAATGAGCATGATAGCTACCGCTACCGCCCCGTTTCAAAGGGGACGCTCCTATATTCCATCCATCCATCCAACCAGAGAAACAGTATATTCGCTGCCCCCGAGGGCTTCAAACAGCGGCGAGAGGGCTTCTAGCAAGGAGACGGGTTTGCCGCTCGTTTTTGCCTTGAGAGCAATGAAAGTGACGAGAGTGTTTTTTGCACTGCGTTTTTTTACATGTGGCCCTTACCTTCTAACGGGCGTGCAAAAGGGGAGGGTGGGAATATTTGAGTGGGACGGATGTTTCAGGAGAAGGAAAGCATGTTTGGTACGCTGCTTCGGAATGGAGGCTGCTGTTCTTTTTACTCGGTTACTTTATGGCGATTTCCACTGGTCGATCGGAGCTGGGCGCCCGAGCCGACCCAAAGCGCTACAGAGCGAATCAGCATTGGTCGACCAGCGGAACGTGTAGAGCGCGCGGCGGAAGTAAAGCTGAGCCGGTTTCGAAAGTTGTAGCCGCATCTCAGCGCCAAAATGTTTGCGGTTGATAAATAGGTAGGAGTGCGGCCCGCAACAACTTGCTTTCTCATTTTTTTAATGCTGCAGACGTTTTTCGATAGACGCACTTCGACATATTCGCGCAAAAAACGATGACATCCTGCGTCCTCTGCCGATGTCGCTGAAACGGTCAAAAACAGCCAAAAGAATCCAGCAGCATCCGGAAGTGACCGCGTCAGCGACTAGGACTTCCGGCGAGATCCGACTTCGGTCGGCGGATCGAGCTGGAGCGTCCCGAGTTGCCCCAAACGACCAGCGGAATACGCGCCACCTATCTTCGTCGACCAGTGGAAATCGAAATCGTCGTCCCGGAGCAACAAAACCTGCTCCGTAGCGACCAGTGGAAATCGCCATTAGTGTTTGCATGCATGAAAAAAAAAAGTAATTTAACAGTAGCTGCTTTGCTCGTCAGAAATAACTTCAATGTAATGTGACTATTTTTGCAAGCAGTAATTACTAATTTATAATGTAATTTCATTACATTCGCGAAATTTTGAGAATTTGGCATGTATAGTCTGAATGGAATGCAGTGCAGGAATGAAGTGACGGTAAACGCATTTAAGCACATAACATGGCAGTATGTCCTCACTGCCTCACGAGCAAAGCGACGAAAACAAAACGCAGGGACAGCCAAGGAGTCGCATTAATGTATACCCGCGTTGCGAGGGATTGCCTACGCTAAAAATTCATAAAAACGTCAAGTTGGGCTAGTTGATAATGGCTTTATGGAATCACTTTTAGCGGTTACAAGCACGCGGACACAAAGAACACGATACAAAAGGGACACCCGCTCACACAATATCATGCGAACCTCCGATCTGTACAGCAAATTGTTTCTGCTAATTGGGCGAAAAGCTGATGAATGTGAAGAAGAAGGAAGCGAAGAGCACAGCGAACCTTGCGCTAGCCAAAGCTAAAGGTTCATTGTCTCCGTCAGTAAACAGGAAAAAGACGCCACGCATTCATATCCGCCGACAGGGACTCGCTCGCTTTTCCTCTATGCTGCCGCCAACGACGAGGACCTAAGCGTCATTCCGAAGACAGCAAGGGGAGCCGACGAAGGGGCACTGTTTGGCATGGCGCGGGCTTGTAAACACGCACGTAACACCCCGAAGCCTCGTAAGAAAAAGCAGAGAAGGGCGAGACAGGATGAGCGAACTACGTGCGCTGTCTGCTTGTCGCGCCTTGCCATCAATACACCAGAGTGCACGGTAGTGGACGTGCTGGCCTACGTGTTGGGTGCCCCGACACGAGCCCTGAAACACGTCGCGCCTGGATGCTCCTCTTCATCCTTCTCTTTTTCTTTTTTTTTCGGGGGGAGGGGTAGTGGGCGGAAGTGGGACAAACAACGCGACGACTTCCTCGCCACGAGCCTCCGCTTTTTACGTGAGCAGACGAAATAGGAAACACAGTGGAAGGGAGGGGGGGGGGGGGGGGCAGAAAAACAGAGTGAGATAGAGCGGTAACATTTGATGAAAGAAGGGGCGAACAGGTCGGCCGCAGAGTCGTGCCTTGGGCATGTATATCCTGCGACAGCACCAGTGACGGTGAACCGAACAGGTTGGAGGGCGCAGCTCGGAAGGGCAGATAATTGTATGTTCATGATGATGATAATGGTGACGGTGCTGCTGGTAGCATTAGTGAGGATCCCGATTGCGTTGTTACCAATGGTAACGCTCAAGAATAGGGCGTATGCGAGACACGGGTTTGAAATTTGACGGTGCCGATAATATCGAACGATTACGATATGGCAGCATAGGCAAACATGGAGGCTGTAATCCGAATTAGACAACCTTAAACCGCAAGATGGATCCTAGGATACCATTTTCGCTTTCTTGGAAGCACACTTTGTTTGTTCGGGCCTTCCTTATAATAAATGGCTCTAAAGTATTCTTAAGGCTATCTCTGTAAGCACTCACGTGGTCGCGTAAGTACGAAGTTAGCCATGTTACCACCGCACGCTTGGAAGAGAAAGAATTTATGTTAAAAGGAGCAAAAGCCTGCAGAGAATACACTGCCTTCTGTGGAGGAGGCAACCTCGTCTCGATGGCAAGGGAGGTTCAATTCCACGTTGGTGCTTAAGAGCATCCATGCATTTACAAGCATGCAGCCTTGCCGACAGCACCGATAAGAGGCTCTGTTCTGGGGCATACAGAGATTTTCGTTACGCCTCGTTAGAGTTGCAAATGCTGTAAAGGTAAGAGAAACTCGTGTCTTCTCAACTCCTAAAGCTGAGAGCTCCACGGATGCTGCATGAGCCCGTCTACACCGCTTGTAAGCAGGTATCTCAGGCTCTTTGTCCAAAAAAGGAAGTGCATTGCATACACTAGCACGCTCAACTATTCTGCACACATGGTCACGTAGATAGGGGCTAGTTTAGTTTAAGTCTCAGAGTTTAGTTATGAAGGTGAAGAAAACGCGGACGAGGATCAAACACAGAGTAAAAAGATAGCTTAGGAAATTACACGGGCTTTTTCATCTCATTTTATTAATACAGCTCCTGGCAGAGATGTGTAACAAAATGTGTAAAAATGCCTTTCTTGCATAATGGTTACCAGGAAAGCACTAGAATAATAAAGCCCTAAAAACTGATTAGCCTCAAAGTTTCATGCAGTAAAAATATGGTGGCTGTCGGCGTCCTGATTTATTTTTAATTTTCTCTGCGGTTCTCAAGATTACTTCCGCCAGTGTATGCTACAAGCAATATATAGTTATTCGATAGTAGTGAGAACTGAATATCAGTGGCGGTTCACTTTGTGTGTCCCAAAGTTGCTACTTTTCGCCTGAGGGATTCGGGGTGTGTGAAATAGCAGTTTAGAGGTAAAGTGGTAGAGAGAAAATGGGGTAGAAGGTTGCGTTCCTGTCCTTAGGAAGGTATGTTTGGTATATTACTAAGGATAGGTGACTACTGACGAGTACTCGATCAAAGACCGAATCCTAGGACAATTGCTTAAGTGCTTAAAATGGGCATTTAATGCATATTCTCTACACAGTAATGGCGTCCAGAGCGCCTGAGGGGGCGTGCCTGTATCTTTAATGCAAGATACATTTTCATTTGCTCGTTAATAAAATTGATGACGAGTAAGATTCAACAGTATGCAAAGGGAAGACAGATCATGAATTAACAGTTTGTGTAATATCTGGGGTTAAAAAGGTCGTAGCAGGTAAAAAAAAAATGTGTCGTTAATCTTTAGATCCTTACTCTCAAAAAGCGAAAGGAAAAGAAAAAAGAAAGAAAGCTCCTCCGCAGCACCGTTTGGATGCTCCGAATGATTTCCGATTTTCCACCCTCTTTTTAATGCGAAAGCATTTCTTTTCTCTTGACTTGCTTCACCTGAGTATGTCGGCAGATCATGCCGCACGAACTGAGGTTGAAAAAGAAATCGCGTTCACGCCAATGATCGAATCACCATGCTTTCGTGTCTCAGCCGAGTGCAAAACCCACTGCTCTATGCCGACGTTTTTTATCTTTATTGCACGAGAAAAACATCCCGAAAAGAAGATACTCAAACAGCACATTCATAAAGTCACCTGGTTGCATAATACGAGACCGTCATACCCCGGAGATCCCGCACCATCACAGATTTCAAAACTCTTTGGAGGCAGGCAGAAGCATCGAGATGCGGTAACCAACTAGGTGGCTCTTTAAAGGCACCGTATACAGTCCCCGTACCAAAGCGCACTGCTTACGGCTCTTCAAACTGCCCTTCTGAAAGCTTCATACTGTCCTTCCATCAGCATGAATAAATCCCAAGGTACTTCACAGTCTTTCTGTACAGGCCAAATCCGAATATAACACACGGCGTGATTTCAATAACGCTCTTGAGCGCTCGCTGGAATGTGCAGGTCCCTGAAGAACATAGCATCACGGACTGAATAATATAGTGGGGAATGGCCTCTGGTGTGTTACACAGGCGGCAACTCATCGGCCATTGCACAAACATCTGCTTGGCGTGATGTCATGCCTTAATAAAGAGCGTTGAAGTGAGCAATTTAAAAAACGTTTTTACTGAAGCTTGAAATCACATGCGCTTAACGCGCTTTAAAACGCTAGTGTCAAGGAACGCCTCATATGTTTGCCAATACAAAAGTAGGGGGAGCACAATCTCACTAAAGAATCATAAGTCCTCTGGTTAGGCTATACTTACAATTCAGTTTACTTCAGTCGTTCAGTCGTGTCCGACTCTTCGTGATCCTATGGACCATGTCACGCCACGCTTTCCGGTCTCTCACTATCCTCCTAACATCACATAACTTCATCTGCAGTGCCTCGAGGATGCCATCTAACCATCGCGTTCGCTGCCTACCCCTTCTCCGGCGACCCTCAACCTTTCCCAACATCAAATCTATCTCCAGCGACTCCTCTCTTCTCATCAGATGACCAAAGTAGCTGAGCTTTAACTTTAGAATTTGACCCTCCAATGAGCAGTCAGGGTTTATGGTCGACAATATGGACTGATTTGATCTTCTGGCAGTCCAAGGAACTCTCAAGAGTCTTCGCCAGCACCACAATTCAAACTTACAATTAGGCTATACTTACTTAGTAAAAGCACTAGAATAAATACATCGTGAACAAAGCTAATCGCATGCTCGGGTACCTCAAACGTAACTTTCATTCAGCCCCTACTAACACGAAGCTAGTGCTTTACAAAACCATAATTTGCTCTCAAGTAGAATATGCAGCGGCAATATGGGACCCATGGCGTTAAAGTTCTTACAAATCAGATAGAATCAATTCAGAACAGATCAGCATGCTTCATTTTATCAAACTTTAATTGCACCGCCAGCGTGACCGCCATGAAATCAAACCTAGGCTTACCACTCCTAGCAACGCGCCGCAGACCTGCGCGCTGTACTTCTTTCATAAAATATTTTATCACAAAATACCGCACGTTAAATTCCTCATACCACCCACATACATATCTTTACGCCTTAATCATGCACGTAAAGTCGTCCTAATTTCATGTAACACCAAAGTATTTTCTGACTCGTTTATACCGCGTATATCTGTGGACTCGAACCACCTTCCTTTTTCAGTGGCAACAATTCAAGGGTTATCATTGTTTTATTCATCAACGAACAATGTTGCGCAATGATGCCTAGCGTCATGGAGGAAGGAAACAACTAAGGAGAGACCCTTGCCATTCCCAATGCATTGGAGAAAGTGTGGCGGAAGTGACGTCAAAATTTAGGGTTAGCCAAGTCGGGCCATTAGCAACGGCATCGCTGTTGCTATGAAAGCTCGGGCCACTAGCAACCGCTTTGCTAAGGGCCTGAGGTACGCGAGCGTCGCGGAGAAAGAAAATGCGGAGGGTAAAGGAGGAGGAGAGACATTGCAGCGTCCGGTCGCGGCGCGGCCGCACCGGCTTCAAAAAAGTGATGTCAGGGCCTCTCCTCAGTTGTTTCCTTCCTCCATGCCTAGCGTAAAAGTGCTTTATGCTATAATATACTGATGCTTTTGCAGTAGATACGACCATGATCTTCTTATTTGTTTCCTTCCTCCATGCCTAGTGTAAAAGTGCTTTATGCTATAATATACTGATGCTTTTGCAGTAGATACGACCATGATCTTATTTGTTTCCTTCCTCCATGCCTAGTGTAAAAGTGCTTTATGCTATAATATACTGATGCTTTTGCAGTAGATACGACCATGATCTTATTTGTTTCCTTCCTCCATGCCTAGTGTAAAAGTACTTTATGCTATAATATACTGATGCTTTCGCAGTAGATACGACCATGATCTTCTTATTTGTTTCCTTCCTCCATGCCTAGTGTAAAAGTGCTTTATGCTATAATATACTGATGCTTTTGCAGTATATACGACCATGATCTTCTTATTTGTTTCCTTCCTCCATGCCTAGTGTAAAAGTGCTTTATGCTATATATACTGATGCTTTTACAGTAGATACGACCATGATCTTATTTGTTTCCTTCCTCCATGCCTAGTGTAAAAGTGCTTTATGCTATAATATACTGATGCTTTTGCAGTAGATACGACCATGATCTTCTTATTTGTTTCCTTCCTCCATGCCTAGTGTAAAAGTGCTTTATGCTATAATATACTGATGCTTTTGCAGTAGATACGACCATGATCTTATTTGTTTCCTTCCTCCATGCCTAGTGTAAAAGTGCTTTATGCTAAAATATACTGATGCTTTTGCAGTAGATACGACCATGATCTTCTTATTTGTTTCCTTCCTCCATGCCTAGTGTAAAAGTGCTTTATGATATATATACTGATGCTTTTACAGTAGATACGACCATGATCTTATTTGTTTCCTTCCTCCATGCCTAGTGTAAAAGTGCTTTATGCTATAATATACTGATGCTTTTGCAGTAGATACGACCATGATCTTATTTGTTTCCTTCCTCCATGCCTAGTGTAAAAGTGCTTTATGCTATAATATACTGATGCTTTTGCAGTAGATACGACCATGATCTTCTTATTTGTTTCCTTCCTCCATGCCTAGTGTAAAAGTGCTTTATGCTATATATACTGATGCTTTTACAGTAGATACGACCATGATCTTATTTGTTTCCTTCCTCCATGCCTAGTGTAAAAGTGCTTTATGCTATAATATACTGATGCTTTTGCAGTAGATACGACCATGATCTTATTTGTTTCCTTCCTCCATGCCTAGTGTAAAAGTGCTTTATGCTATAATATACTGATGCTTTTGCAGTAGATACGACCATGATCTTGTTTCCTTCCTCCATGCCTAGTGTAAAAGTGCTTTATGCTATATATACTGATGCTTTTACAGTAGATACGACCATGATCTTATTTGTTTCCTTCCTCCATGCCTAGTGTAAAAGTGCTTTATGCTATAATATACTGATGCTTTTGCAGTAGATACGACCATGATCTTATTTGTTTCCTTCCTCCATGCCTAGTGTAAAAGTGCTTTATGCTATAATATACTGATGCTTTTGCAGTAGATACGACCATGATCTTCTTATTTGTTTCCTTCCTCCATGCCTAGTGTAAAAGTGCTTTATGCTATAATATACTGATGCTTTTGCAGTAGATACGACCATGATCTTCTTATTTGTTTCCTTCCTCCATGCCTAGTGTAAAAGTGCTTTATGCTATATATACTGATGCTTTTACAGTAGATACGACCATGATCTTATTTGTTTCCTTCCTCCATGCCTAGTGTAAATGTGCTTTATGCTATAATATACTGATGCTTTTGCAGTAGATGCGACCATGATCTTCTTATTTGTTTCCTTCCTCCATGCCTAGTGTAAAAGTGCTTTATGCTATAATATACTGATGCTTTTGCAGTAGATACGACCATGATCTTCTTATTTGTTTCCTTCCTCCATGCCTAGTGTAAAAGTGCTTTATGCTATAATATACTGATGCTTTTGCAGTAGATACGACCATGATCTTCTTATTTGTTTCCTTCCTCCATGCCTAGTGTAAAAGTGCTTTATGCTATATATACTGATGCTTTTACAGTAGATACGACCATGATCTTATTTGTTTCCTTCCTCCATGCCTAGTGTAAAAGTGCTTTATGCTATAATATACTGATGCTTTTGCAGTAGATACGACCATGATCTTATTTGTTTCCTTCCTCCATGCCTAGTGTAAAAGTGCTTTTTGCTATAATATACTGATGCTTTTGCAGTAGATACGACCATGATCTTCTTATTTGTTTCCTTCCTCCATGCCTAGTGTAAAAGTGCTTTATGCTATAATATACTGATGCTTTTGCAGTAGATACGACCATGATCTTCTTATTTGTTTCCTTCCTCCATGCCTAGTGTAAAAGTGCTTTATGCTATAATATACTGATGCTTTTGCAGTAGATACGACCATGATCTTATTTGTTTCCTTCCTCCATGCCTAGTGTAAAAGTGCTTTATGCTATAATATACTGATGCTTTTGCAGTAGATACGACCATGATCTTCTTATTTGTTTCCTTCCTCCATGCCTAGTGTAAAAGTGCTTTATGCTATATATACTGATGCTTTTACAGTAGATACGACCATGATCTTCTTATTTGTTTCCTTCCTCCATGCCTAGTGTAAAAGTGCTTTATGCTATATATACTTATGCTTTTGCAGTAGATACGACCATGATCTTGTTTCCTTCCTCCATGCCTAGTGTAAAAGTGCTTTATGCTATAATATACTGATGCTTTTGCAGTAAATACGACCATGATCTTGTTTCCTTCCTCCATGCCTAGTGTAAAAGTGCTTTATGCTATAATATACTGATGCTTTTGCAGTAGATACGACCATGATCTTCTTATTTGTTTCCGTCCTCCATGCCTAGTGTAAAAGTGCTTTATGCTATATATACTGATGCTTTTGCAGTAGATACGACCATGATCTTGTTTCCTTCCTCCATGCCTAGTGTAAAAGTGCTTTATGCTATAATATACTGATGCTTTTGCAGTAGATACGACCGTGATCTTCTTATTTGTTTCCTTCCTCCATGCCTAGTGTAAAAGTGCTTTATGCTATAATATACTGATGCTTTTGCACTAGATACGACCATGATCTTATTTGTTTCCTTCCTCCATGCCTAGTGTAAAAGTGCTTTATGCTATAATATACTGATGCTTTTGCAGTAGATACGACCATGATCTTCTTATTTGTTTCCTTCCTCCATGCCTAGTGTAAAAGTGCTTTATGCTATATATACTGATGCTTTTGCAGTAGATACGACCATGATCTTCTTATTTGTTTCCTTCCTCCATGCCTAGTGTAAAAGTGCTTTATGCTATATATACTGATGCTTTTGCAGTAGATACGACCATGATCTTGTTTCCTTCCTCCATGCCTAGTGTAAAAGTGCTTTATGCTATAATATACTGATGCTTTTGCAGTAGATACGACCATGATCTTCTTATTTGTTTCCTTCCTCCATGCCTAGTGTAAAAGTGCTTTATGCTATATATACTGATGCTTTTGCAGTAGATACGACCATGATCTTGTTTCCTTCCTCCATGCCTAGTGTAAAAGTGCTTTATGCTATAATATACTGATGCTTTTGCAGTAGATACGACCATGATCTTCTTATTTGTTTCCTTCCTCCATGCCTAGTGTAAAAGTGCTTTATGCTACGATATACTGATGCTTTTGCAGTAGATACGACCATGATCTTCTTATTTGTTTTTTTTTTGTTTCCATTATTTCATTACATGCATTACGTTTTATATGTTTCAAATGTTATTGTTGTAATCCCCACTCTATTCTGTATTGTTTTACCCTGAGGGTACCAGTAAAATAAAAAAGAATCTAACGAAAAGCGCGCACCGCCGGGGTGGTGCAGTGGTAAGACGCCCGACTACTGTGCCGGAGTTCCCGGGTTCGAACCCGACCGCGGCGGCTGCGTTTCGATGGAGGCGAAACGAAGTGGCGTCGTGTGCTGTGCGATGTCAGCGCACGTTAAAGATCCCCAGGTGGTCGAAATTACTCCGTAGCCCTCCACTACGGCTCCCCTTCCTCTCTTTCCACTTTCATTCCCACCTTCCTCCCTTCCCTTACGGCGCGGTTCGGGTGTCCACAGAGCAAGTGTGACAGTTACTGCGCCTTTCCCTTCCTGTGAACCAATTGAATTGAGCGCGCACCGAGGAAATTGATGGCGTCCGCAACGTGTACTTAGGCAATATCCTTGATTCCTTTAACTTGACTGCCAGTCGGCACGAATATATAGGGCAATTAATGAGAGCTAAGACGCCGAATAGGCACAGCTACTGAAAAGGTTGCCAAGTTAAAAAAATATAAACACGAGACAATTTGATGCACGAACAAATGAACAAGGTCTGTTACGCCAAACTACATGGGAAGAAGCAGGTTTGTCGCAAAGCATGGGCTCCCTTTGAGAGCACCATAGGAAGGTTGCTGATAATCTGTGTATTACCTGCGCCTTCTTTTTCGCACAGTGCAGAACACGCAGAACGTAGGCAAGCTTTCCAAACAAGAAGACTCTTTAGACCTATGCTCGAATAAACACCGAGTGTTCCCGCGACCTATCCATGCTTCGGTTTGTTGCCTCATACTCAAAATTTCTGAATTCCAGTATGCTCCATTGTTGCAAACATGATGCGGAGGAACCCTTAGGTAGGGAAGGGGGCTACAAAACCAGCTCGTGCCCACCAAAAGATTTCACTTCATATCCCACAGACACAAATTCTTTGGATTTGTCCAATATAAATTAATGGCCACACCTGCTATTCTCGCAAAACTGTTCAGCCGAGTACAAAGTGTCACACTTTTTTTTTGTCAGAAAAAAAAAGGCGATATCATCAGTATATAGCCAAAATCCTAAATTTACACTGAGCTAGGGAGAAACCATGGGGATAACAGGGCTGCTAGTAATGCTGAGACAAAAGGGTTCAGGATAAATGCAGACATCAAATTCGACAATGGACAACCTTGGCTGCAAATGACGTCAGTTGCAGTTGCAGTTTGGTTAAAGACCGGCCTATTATAGGACTTCTTATAGCAGAACCTTATGGCCCTGAGAAAAATATCACCAGTGTTTGCATGTTCCAAGGTCGTGAACAAGGAATCGTGGTGGATTTTCTCAAACGCTTTCGTATGGTCAATTTGAATTAGAGCTACTTTGTCAGTCTCATCTCATACAGTCTTTAATACCGGCGATTCTCTGCGCTGACTGCTTAATAAGGACGCTGGAAGGACATTTATTATCTTGTCGACGGCAGGATTCTAACCATCATTGTTCCGTGTCCCAGTCGATCGCGCTAAACATTACTCTACGCGTACTTCCTGCCATGGTGTCCATAACTGTCCTTTCCGAGCGTAACGACAGTGGTGAGCACCGATGAAACTAAAAAAAAGGAACAAATAAAAATGAACAATAGAAAAATACTAAAAATAACAATACGAATGATAATGATGCGTAAACATTTTAGCATTACTGCCGTAAGCGTTTTGCATCTATAAATACAACGTAGCTCCTGTTCGCTCTTCTTACTTGCGCATGCCAGTCTGTCTGTGTGCAGTTAGTAGCATGAATGAGGCAACAATGAACAATGGGCCCTACTGTGCGTTATTAGCAACATTTAATGTGATAAGAAGCTTTCTAGCTTTCGTCTCAGGCTTCCGGGTGAGTCCTTTCGGCATGCTTTTGGAGCCCGTGGTGTGACTAGGGTGACTTTAAGGAGTAGAGGCACCGACTTTTAACTTTAATATCTAAATATTTGTTTTACTTAATTAATTTTGTTAAATTTAATCTAATTAAAATTTTAATTATTTTATTATGTTAAAATTCTTTTAAGAGGCATGCCGAAGAAAATGTACGATCTGTCAGAGACAACTTCATTGAAAGTGTAACATTTCTCAGATATGTTCTCCGTAGTCAGCCTGAGCAGCCTCAGTGGATGGATGTGATCGACTGATTGATAAAATAAAAAAAGTTTTAATACATCGCTTAAGCCAAAGGTAGGGTAGTGATTTTTATGCCTGTATGTACTTTGCTGACCGGCAATAAAGAAAAAAAAAAGCCGGGGTGGTGCTGTGGTACGGCTCTCGACCATGTGCCCAAGGATGCGGGATCGAATCCCGGCCTCCGCGGCCGCTTTTCGATGGAGGCGAAAAGCTAGACGTCCGTGTACTCTGCGATGTCAGTGCACGTTAAAGAACCACAGGTGGTCGAAATTTCCGGAGCCCTCCACTACGGCGTCTCTCATAGCCTGAATCGCTTTGGGACGTTAAACCCCACAAACCGCCACCACAATGGGAGTTTATCTAAGCCAGCTTAATAATTCATTGTTTTTTTTTTCTCGTGTTGTTTTGGTTTCAACAGCAGAAAGCTAAGAGGTAACACTTAATTATTTATTTAAAAACCTCACGGGCTCTTATTGGAGTATTATGTGAGGGGTGTTACATAATTGCGGTGCGAAACAGAAGCATGTAGAAGATGGTTATTTTAACATCGTTATTTTCAAAACTTTAACATTATACAATGGCAAACGCAAGAAAAGAGAACAAAATTTGAAAAACACACTATAGAACACACTTCAAAGTAACGTAAGTGATGAGACGCTGCATACTTTCTTGTTATTCCCATCCTCGGGAATGGCAAGCTTGTGCATAAGATTTAGCTTCAAATGAACGGAACAAATCGGTGATTATTCGGTACATTTTATTTGTGTAACGTGACCGCTAATCATACGCCACGTCAGAGCCGCCATTTGTTTGTTGAAACCTAAGCTTAATAGCGCAAGAGAAAAAAAAAATCATTAAAATTATTCGCCACCTGGCGCAATGCACGTCGCTATCCATGTTTTCAGATTTGCCGAGCGTCATTACGAGCAACAAGAAGAATACGATTGGGATGGAGCGCATTTGGCAAGCACTCGCAGATTATGACTAGCAGCTTACCGGTATCGCTCAAGAGAAAAGTATACAACAGTTGCATCTTGCCTGTACTCACCTATGGGGCTGAAACGTGGAGGCTAACCAAGAGAGTTCTACTTAAGTTGAGGACAACCCGGATGGCTATGGAACGAAAAATGGTAGGGGTAACGTTAAGAGATAGGAAGCGTGCAGAGTGGGTCAGAGAAATAAGTTACCGACATTCTAGTGGAAATCAAGAAGAAGAAATGGCCATGGGCAGGACATGTAGTGCGAAGAGAGGATAACCGATGGTCGCTGAGGGTAACAAACTGGATTCCAAGGGAAGGAAAGCGTAGCAGGGGGCGGCAGAAAGTTAGGTGGGCGGATGAGATTAAGAAGTTCGCAGGGGTCAAGTGGATGCAGCTAGCACAGAACCGGGTTAAGGGGAGAAATATGGGAGAGGCCTTCGCCCTGCGGTGGGTATAATCAGGCTGATGATGATGATGATGATGATGATGATGATGATGATTACGAGCAATGGAGACTTCTCATTTCATGTCAACCCTACAAAGTGGTCAGAAAAACGTGCCATCAGTACAGGTACAGGTATATGTGCAAGGTCAACTTTCTTGAGGTCTTAGCTGCTAGACACCAAAGGAAAAAAAAGCGGGTAATGGTCATACGCACACAAAACATTAAGTGCTTAATTTAAAACTGTATCGTAGTAAATTAAGCAAGTAGCAATGCTGTTAGCACGAGTTCACAACTGTAGACGCTGCAGTAGTTGTACTTAAAAAAAAAAAAATGTTGGTCATTAAAGGTAGGTACCGCGCCATGTTGTCCACCATACTTCAATGGCGCTGACTGAGCAGCACAGCTAGAAATATCATCTTTATGCAACAGTGAGTAATGCGGGTATACTGGCCATACGATTAATACAAAAACATTACATGTCCCATTAGCACGAAAGGTGGCGGCGGCGCCCATATAGCACTTTTATATCATGAGCGCATGCCTCTGGGAGGTGTGGTAGTTGACACGTGTCATGGCCGAGCACTGTTTGGTTGGCGCTGTGACGTCACTGGACTGGAAGTCCTGGCCGAATTTGCTGGAAATATCGAAATAACTTCATTGTCCAACGCAAAAATCATTAGTTAAACCAATCCACTTAAACGACGTCTCGGAGTTTTTGGATCCATCCAGCCGGATATTTCATCTAGTTAGATGAGAGCGAGCAACGTACTTCGGTCCGAGTTGCCACTTCAAGCCGCACATTTGAGATGGAAATCGAATCCACGGGGGACACTTGGCATCCCGCGTTAGACACGCTGCTGGCATGCTGGTACAGCAGCCTGAATATTTAACTGGCGTGCGTAATAACCGCTTTTTCCGTTCCACTGCGCCTTCGGGCGGATTAAACTGCAAAGGGGTTAAGATTAGGCAAGATTTTAGTGAGCTTCTGCTTATAGACTTGGTCTTTCTCATGCTATCTTCTTCCTTCTTATCGCACAGGAGCACAGAAATAGCGGCCATCGCGCACGCAAGTTATTTGGGCGTACGGGTTGTTAGGGGCTTTTATATTCATCTCTATGTCGCACCTGCACACTTGGGTAGCGTACAGTACATTCAAGTCTTCCTCACGAGCATGCCTGTGATAGGTGGCAGTTTGCAGGTCACATAACCGGGCATCGACTGCTCGGCCGTGGCATGACTCAGCACTTCAGGCAATATAACTTAATGTTTTCACATGCTGACATGTAAGCGCTCAAATGCTTCCCGACGTTTTTTTTTCTCGCTCTACCTGCGTGGGTTTGCATTCTAAAAATGCATTTGCTGTGCGCTCAGGACGTACCTGTGCGGACGAAAGTAAACGGAGCGCGCAATTCCCTTCTAAAATTGTTGACGCACTGCATAATTGAAACTGGTATTAGTGAACTGGTAGCAGACGCCAGTATCCTTTAACTTGGACAAATGTTGTTTTCTTATCTCCATTGCAGAAGGCGTGATTTTAATTTTAACGGAAAAGCGCGCGCCGTTTACTTATGTCCGCACCTGTACATCTTGGGTTATCAGATATGAAAGTGATTGCGTACAAACCTCGAGCGATGCCACTACGAACAGCCATTTGCTCAGCTTCCCGGACACGCATTACAAAAACACTCCGAAAATTCCTCATATACATCGGGCACGGCATGGTGATGATCAGATCGCGGAAAGAGCTGAAGCTTCATAAAAGGTTAACATGACAATATTGAAACCTCGTTAGTTCGTGTTTCAATACGTCATCGGGTGAGACTACTGTGTTAAGCGATACCCATTCTTCGATGCAAATGGATCCACTTATAGTTTTATAGCTGTCATGATATAGAGATAAAAACAAATGGATTAATTGAAATGTAAACATGTGCTTCCAGCAAAATTAGGGTAACCCATACAGCATTAAGGGCACTAGCTGGGTGCTTTATAATTTTCTATTCACGGAATGCTTAAAGGCAAATTATTAGGAAGAATTGAGGGTTAGTAAAAAGTATTAACTATAGTATTTCTGATTTCGCAGTGACGAGGAAAAGTAATCACATTTAGCAATCAGTTAGCAGTATTTTACTAGCCTATTTTTAGAACATCAGTTGTATCTGTGGGTAAAGCAAATAAATTACGTGACAGGTGTGGGCAGAATAGCGCGCTTGCTTGCAAATTATGCAGGGTTGCATGTAGAGGCACGTACGGTATAAAGCCTACAGCAGTGGTTTTGATCCCTACAGGCTAATGACAAAGTAAAAGAACTTTCGCTTGACCGGAAGTTCGAACCGCTACACATTTTGTGGATGCCCTTCCAATACCCCTAAAGTGGCGACAAATGTTTCTGATGAGGATTTCATTCAAACGTGCTCGTGCCGAATACGTTGGCCCGAATAGGACGGCCGCATCTCAGTAAAATACTTTTGACCTCTCTGCTGAAGACCTTATGACCTATATCTTATTTCTGACGATCAATTTTTCTTTTCTATTACCTCCCTCCTTATGTCTCAGTGATTAGTGTCCAACCAGGAGCATTGTTCGAGGCCCTGTGGCCAGAAGATAGCTTATTCGAGTACAAATGAGAACAGAATAAAAAGAAAAAAAGTGAAGGAAAATTTCAGTCGCGGCTCCTTCCTTTCTGCCTCGTGTAGTTTTCGCAACACGCAGCACCGTCGAGGTCATCAGCAACATCTCCGGTACAGTTAGAGACTAAGCCTGTCAAATCAGCTTACTTGTTTCGTGATAACTACATAATTAAAAACAAGCTGTGTTCTCTAGCGAGCCAGCTAGTAGCACGCATACGGTTGCCTCGGCCCTTCTCCATTTGCTTCACTGGGCGAAGAATGGGCAGACGGCGATGATAATTTGTGATGCTATCCTTGTCCGCATGGATTTCAACTACTGCGTCCCTTCAAAAGATTTGCACCAGTGTTTGGTGAAAAAGGAAACTAGAAAAATAAAAAAAGAATAGTGAAAGATGACGAAGCCTTTTCGGATTCCCTAAAAGCCCGCCACTTAGTATTTCCTATCTCCTTCTGTGCAAGTGCATGTACAACGCCGGAACAGCCATGAAATGCTGAGCGACGCAGACGAGGGGCAGGAACGAACAGTGTGAGCCACAAACCTTGCGCCTTCAAGCAGCTTTTGCCAAGCGCCTGTTATTTTCTCGTTCCCGCCTTTCGTACCTGCTGGGCAGGCATCGTACATTCTGGTGCAAAGTAGCCCGTCTCTGTTTAGCGACTGCGCGAGCAAGCATATGTAGTCATGCACCTCTGCTGTAAAGGCTATCACGGAAGGCTCCCTCCCACACTGAGTGAAAAAACTTTGGTTTTCTGCTGCTGGCAGTTTCCAAAGATAAAGAGATTTGCACACTCTCGCCCCAGTTGGCATGTTTACTTAGTACGCGCGGAGAAACACTGCTTGAAGCACATTTCCACGGACGCGGTATGGAAACATTGAAATGGCAATGCTTCGATAATGGGAAGGGGATGACGAAATGGTGAAGCCGCCGTAGCGAAGCAGAGCCGGCGCCGGATGGCTGGACTCCTCAGGAGGTCATTGACGTCACTTTGCGACACCGTGGTCTGTCTTGTCACCGGCGTCGCTTCTTTATCGCTTGTTCCCGGACGACTGGCACTGGCGTAGCGGCGGGGCGTGTCCCGGGGATGCGTCTGTGCGCCGGCTGTTTTCTTCCGTGCGAGCCGGGTCTGCCGGCGCAGGTGCCCGCCGCGAAAAAGCGCCGACAGTGGCTCGCTAGCCAGAACAATGGCTTCCGCCCGAAAAACACCCTCCTTTCTTTTTCCGCCGCGCGCACTTGCCGTTGCGACATGAGGTCGTCCGCCTCTATTTACCCGCAGGCGAGGCGCCTCGTAGACGCGGACCAGACGTCATACGTCACTCACATCACGAGGCACCGCTAGCGGATTGCGCAAAGCAGTAAGATTCAAGAGGCCACCAACCTAAAGACATTGTGTGAACTAGCTTCTGAGCAAAGGAATTCATAAAAAGGACCGATATTCAGAGGAGAAACAATTTACTGGGACACCAGATTACTATATTCGTTGGCAATGCGGTACCATTAGAATGTGTCTGTGTGTTTACGTGATTTCGTTTTGGAGCGTTATTGCAGGATTGCTTTTGGGAACATCTCTACATACACAACTAACCACGCTGGTGCATAGGCGTAGCCAGGAGCAGTGTTTCGGCCTCTCTCTCTCTCTCTCACACACACACACACACACACACACACACACACACACACACACACACACACACACACACACACACACACACACACACACACACACACACACACACACACACACACACACACACACACACACACACACACACACACACACACACACACACACACACACACACACACACACACACACACACACACGCACGCACGCACGCACGCACGCACATACGCACACACGCACGCACACACACGCACATGCGCACGCACACACACTAAAAAAAAGAAAAAAAAAAAGGTAGCGCGCTCAAACAAGACAAGACGGCCGTGCACTTTGCCCAAGCGAAATACCCGCAGCGCCTGCGAAGCTCGTCGCCCAGGCTAGGCTTAGACACACGGCATATATACAAGAATTTGTGTTGCTGGCTTGTATTAGAATCTGGTGACAGGCGATTACTGGAGTCATGAAACAAAATCCTTGCAGCGGGCTCCAATCTATCTTGGTGTCTGAACACGGCAGTAAGGTGAGCAATTGGTGAGAGTGGTTTTTTTTTTTTTGTCTATACCGAAAGGGGGAAATTAAAAGGGGTAAGGGGTGCTCCGAAATTTTCCACAGAAACCTTGGGTGCATAGTTTAGGCGACATGAAGGAAAATATCGCCTAAAGAAGATAAAGAAGATTGCAGACTTTCAAGTATGTTCGACGTAGGTCTCTTATTGGGTACCGAGCGCCGCTCTTTCGGAAATCGACAAGTGTTATTGCTTCCACCAGCACTATACGTGCTTCTGTTTCCCTTTTGAGGCTCCTGTAATAAATACGAATCTCGCTGCCTGCGTCGATCGTCATGGAGCTTGACAGGTAAGGTGCTGCAAGGCACTGGCGAAAGGCCTGTTGATCTAAAGTAGCCACCATTTTTTCCTTTTTTATTTTACCTCTTGTGAGAAGCGCTGTACTTTCTCCCATCTCCCCTTTCGCTTCCATGGCACGGCAGGGCAAGGACCCAATGAAAGGCAGACCCATGTGGTTCGCCTCCGGGACAAGAAAATGCTGGCCGTTTATGGCGTACTGACTTTTGGTTGTTGTATCGCGCCGAAAAGTCGTATGTACGAGCGCGCGCAGATATCCGTGAGGGTGGGTGACATCCCAGTCCGCTTTAAACGTTGCTCGTTGTTCGCAGGGAATCCGCTCAAGCACACCTTGCTTCGCAGAGAAATGGTCCACGTATAAGCACACGTGCTGTTGTGTACTCATGTTTTGAAACACGGCCTTGAAGACGCATTGAAAGGAAGGGGGGAGGGCAGGTATGTGGCAAGACGTCGCTGTGAAGTTAGTTGCTTCCTTTCATCGGCAACTTGAGAACGGCCTGTCCACCCTCGCGACGAAAGGGTCTTCGACCGGCACTCGAGCAGAGCACACATCGCGATCGACTGTTAAAGGGACGCTTTCTTGGCAGGAAACTTAATAGTCTGCTTCTTGTTTTTATTAATTTTTTCCTGTTGGTTGAAAGGGGCTCATTTTTTTCGTCTGAAGTGGAGGCCTTTGTTCGCATTAAGACATTATTGTGAGTTGGAAGACACGTGGAGACGCTTTAGTTAACATAACATGGCGCTGTTTAGGGTGTTATGAGCGTCCACCAGCACAGATTTTTTTTCCTTGAAAAAGAATGATGGTTAATGAGCCAGCATGGATTAAAGTGGCATAGAGGGCGACGACATCGAATTTGTGTTCTAAGCAGAAATTGACCCTGATTCTGTTTTTCTGGATCGAAGACAACCATTGATTTGAGATAAAATTGTATTGAATTTTTTTTTTCTCACCAATGAATGCAAACTCCGCACGTCATGACGGAAAATGACTGCCTCATTACATATTTTGCAGTGAAAGGCGGTTAACCTGGGGTAATGGATCAGCGCAAAAAGCTCTGATAAAGCGCAGTTTACTTGCGAAAACGGCTAGTGGAAGCGACATTACTCTGTTTTTATTTTGTTGGTCATGGATACTGCGTGCGGTATGTTTCAATATACCACTGTAACCTATCTATAAAGGCAAACTACAAATAGCCGTCAATGTCCTTCGAGTGCTTCAAAATATGTTGAATAATTTTGGATAACAAAGTCACTGACATAGTAACGAGGACGTTTAACAAAGCGACTATGATTTTAAAATGGTCTGAAGCAAACATCCCAAACGCCAGAGACTATTTGGCGTTGCATCGGCAGTGACGTCACGGATTTGTTATTGGGACCGTGGTGAATCGGAGCTACCCCTGGTCGTGCTCTTAGCTTTTTTCAAAAGGCGTGTGGGAGCGGAAAGCAACTTTTCAGACCAGTGAGTACTCAGAGTGAGTGGGTAAACTTTATTAAATGCTTAAGGGTCTTTTCGCCTCTTCAGCCGAGGCTGACTAGCGGTTGGCACCTCCAGTTCAAGGCACCACTGGCTTTCGCCTGCTTGCGAGCTCTTGTGGCCAGGTAGAGCTGAGCCCCTGGGTCAGAACTGGCCAGCAAAGCCTTCCACTGCCTTTCATTTGGATTTGGAACGGTTTGTATTTGATATCCACTGCATTTCCACGCTTATTGTACAGGGTAGGGATCCTCCCGCACCTTGGGCATTATTCTCTGAATGTAGTGGGATGCATCGCGTGTAATATGTGTAAATTAATGAAGGTGTCCGTCTGTAGCCGCCTCATATTTATGGCCTGCTCGTTGCTGAGCTTTTTATGTAGATCCGGATATACTTTCCGAAAGGCTCTGTAGTGCTGTCGTATTGTGGTGTAGTCGGGGTCAAGCGGAATCGGGTCCTTTGCCGCAAGACTGTTGGGTGAACGGTAGGTTGTATGTCCTCATAAAAGTTTTCTTTGAGTGGTTGACCACCGGACGAGTCAGCATTAATGTGCGCCCCACCTGCCCGAGAGCCAGTGCATTCGCAATTGCCACCTGGTCTGCAATGTAGAGGCGGTATGTTAAACACGGATAACTGAATGATCATGTCATCTCGTGCGCATGAATTTCTTTTACAAACGTCCGAATGAAAGTTGAGGTGGTGCTCCCGCATACAGACTTGCAACTGCTTTCAAGCTTTGCATTGCGCAGCTGTGCTTCCCTAAGAGCTTTCGGAATTCGATGATGCAGAGACAGAAGGTTGAGGCACACAATACAAACAGAATTTGAAATAAAGTGGCATGTATATGCGTATTTCCAAACACGACAAGTATGAAACGAACCTTGTTTTAAATAAAGGCTATAGCGTCTCGAAACTTTCTCTGACTATCTTTCGCGAGCTTCTCGGGCTTGCTTTGTTTGTAAGACTAATATCCATATTTGGTTGCACGATGTAAAGGGGAAAGGAAAGAAAAAATATAAAGCCTACACATGTATAGCAGCAAATGTATTTATGCTCGCTTGCAGAAAGTGTGCTCTGTACAGAGGCACCGCAGCCGGACAGTGGTTCAGCGAGAAGCTGCATTTTGTCCACTTCTCATGCTAGAATGCGTCAATATGATAGCGCGACGTTCAGCGGAATTGTTTTATTTTTTTGCCTTGAATGCATCGTTCTCTCGTGGCCACTACTTGTTGAATTAACAATGTATTCGAGTTTTTTTTTCTGGATTGACTGCCACTCGCTTACCCCTGACGGGCGCACCGCATTCGACTGGCGGCTTCGATGGCCGGTTGTACTCGAACAACTGTGGTACAGAACCTTCGCCTATTCGCAGCCATAGCGAGTCCGAAAGCTTCTCAGCAGGTGCACGCATCCTTCATAAATCACACTGTTGTTAAAAATGTTCCGAGCACATGCGAATTTGATACTTCTTTTTGGCCCGGTTGAAAGCTTTCATCTATTAACTGGTCGTGAAGGTGGTTGTCGATAGGAAAATTTCGGTAGATCACGTCCGTTGTCCCCGTTATGGAATTATACGACCGCACCACAACAAAATTAAAAGCAGAAAACTGAAATGCCGGAAAACCACCTGTGAACTAGTGGTCAGCGCGTGCCCGACGTATCCATGACGTCATCACTACAAGGTGGCCTGTAGAAATAGCTGGGTTAGGAGGTTGGGCTCGCATGAAGAGGCGTTTATATTGCAAAAAAGGAAAAACTGTGCCGCGTTCAGGGGAAGAATTTGACACAGGAGATCGAAATGCAATGCAGAATATATTCTTAAAATTTCCTTTCGATCTGCTAACCTGAAGAAATCGCCAGAGTTGCCCTTCAACTTCCTTCCTCCTCTGATAGAGTAATGTGCAGCATTATATACAGTATTGCTCTATTGGCGCTAATTAAACTGTGACGCTGCTGGCGGCATCATTATTTTGTGTTGTTTGCATGCTGGAGTAGTAACGCATGCATTTATGGTCGAACATGAACAAAATCAGGGACAGACTACAACGCTTACCCTCGCCACGAACGGTTTCTCAGCGGGAAGACTGTGAAAGTTGGTCTGTTCATAGTTAATCCCTTAGGGAGTTACGGTTGCTTGTTCAAACACTGAATGTTGTGGCAGTGCAGCTAGTCCTCGCTAATGACTAACTCCTGCACTTGTGTTTTCCTATAAGCTCTACTTGATGGCACAGTGGGCTCTCCTTTTCTGATTTGCTCCAAATTCACTGGCTTTCTGGACTCATGTTTACATATAAATTGAAAGAAGATATTTAGCCTTTATATGGGCTGTTTTCATAACTGAAGAAGCATTCACTTTCTGGTTTCGGCATTAACGACTGCCATTAAAACTGCGCAGCACAATAAAGCTTCGCATGAGTGCCCGAATATTTAATTCACATAAGGCAGTGGTTGTGCTTTTCATCTTTTTGCCATTAACTATTATTTAGTAATTCCTGCCGTTATTTCTAAGTCGCAGCTGTATCCTCGTTACATATACCGCTCGAAAATATATGTAACCATTGTACTACACCCAATGTTGTCTACCTGTTGGGATGACTCAGTTGATATGGCGCTCTACAAGATCACGGGTGCGAATCCCGGCCGCAGCGGCAGCACACTTCAATAGTGGTAAAAAACACATTGCAAATACACAGTGGCTCTCAAAATTCAAAAGCGCTTTCACTGTGGACTTTATATAAGCGCAGGTATTCGAAATGAATCTCGAACCATTTGTTGCTTCCTGCCTCAAAGAGCGAAATGGAGCTCTGGCCCGTCCAACGTTTAATATAAATAATTGATTATAGACCACAATACTGTTTGAAATATACCGAATTCTCATTGATGTCCAGAGCGAAGTAAAACATAAAGGAAAATGCTTTCATGTATGACTGTGGCTATGAGCGAACATTACACAGTGTTTTTTGTTTGGCCCTAAGCGTCTACGCGTGGTCTTGTGATATGAGCCGACTTTTCATTCCAGATATATAAATCTGCTTTCCATGCGCTACGATTTGCTCTAATTTCGTTTTGCCCGATTCATGCGGTATTCAAAGCGTGCATAGCATCTCGCTCATCTCTAGCCTGGTATCTCCTCCGAACGAAGTAAGTACGCTGGAGTTCTTGCTCGGCATATATCGGTCGTTTTGCTTTATTTTCACATCGCACAGGCGGCGTAGGTCTGAGACAAATGCTCACGAAACAATATAAACACGAGGATGACAGGAAGCGCGCCTCGCCTTCGCTCAAGGGACGTGTTGCGCGCGTGTTTCGTTCTGAACCCAGGGCCACGTGGCTGGTTGGTTTCAAGGGGCGACACCGAGATGACAAGGCGTACAGCAACACGGCAGAAACGCGAGTGGAAGCGACGGCGCGTTTGAGTCGCGAAATCGCTGCGCACGTGGCCCCCGTAAAGTGATGCGCGTGTTGGGCCTCCGCGTTGCGATGCTGCGGAGGAAGGAGGAAGGGGTAGGAGAGGCCGGGGAGGCAGAGAACCCGTGACGCGGCCTCGGGGACTCCGGCGCTCCTTCGCACACGGCGCTCGCGCCTGCCAAATCGGTGCCGTGGACGCATTACTCTACACAGCTTGGAGAGGTGCAATCTTTTGAACTTAAGTAGAGGAAACAACGTGACTGCATGATAAGTCGGCTTGTTCGAATCTACCTGGTGTATTTTACCTCTTAAGTCTTTTTCCCATAGCGAGCTCTCAGCTCGGAAGTTAATTTCAAACTAATGAATTATTTTATTTGTTTGATACTGTGAATACTATCAAGGATTTTAACAGCAAGGGCTGTGAGTATACATACATTGAAGCTTGAAAAACGCACATAACGCTATATGGTGCAGAATACAGTTGCATGCATACATACAAGCTTACAACAATCGAGGAAACGGGTATGTTAAATAAATTGGTTACCTGATTGCGGAAAGTAACAACTTGTACAAAATGTATATGACAAGAATAATTACAGTTGGAAAATCAGTGACGGAATTAGTTAGCAGTCAAGCCATAATCAACATTACAAAAATACAAAACAAAGAGCAAATAGAAGACAATGAATGCATAACTTGAATTAAGACACAAACAGGCGAGCAAAAAAGACATAAGAGGAAAGGGAGGTATGAAAATAAGGAATACAATTATTACTTCGATGCGTATAGTTCATCTCCAATAAGAGCACTAAACGCAGGTAAGGATGAGGTGCTAGGAACACGTGTGTTAGACTGTTCCATTCGCGCGTCGCGCTTTGAAAAATTGAGTATGGAATGAAGATTAGCTCAAGTTATATGTCAGGGTATAACAGGTTACTCTGTTCGATGACGTCAATATGTGCTTTGTAATTGGAAGTTTTTGTTGATTGTGTATTACCTGGTATATGATTTTGATATGCATTGCAAGACAGGCTCTGTTTTCCGTGGTTAGAAATACTGCGCGTTTGAGTAATCTTGTTGGCGAGTCTGTAATGGAGTGTTTGTTATATATACATCTTTGTACCGCCTCCAGTTTTTTATTGAGCTGGTAGTAAACGCAATCAAACGGTATTGGCATACTCTTAGTCCTGGCCTGATAAGTGTTTCATATATGTGCAAGTAAGTTTGTATGCGAGTGGATGCCGCTAGCACAGATTCGGGCTAATTGGAGTAATATGGGAGAGATCTTCGCCCTGCAGTGGGTATACTAGTTTAAGGCGTCTGTTAATAAAAAAATAGTTGTTTTAAGGCGGTTGACGTGATGTTAACATGAGAGTTCCACCTCGAGTCAGAAGTTAGTGTCACGCTTAAGACAGATAGTAATGATAATAATAAAAACACATCTTTAGGTTCGGACGTGTCACTAATGTGCGCAAAAATACCATTTACTTCGAGTATTAAACACTCAGATGGTAGCACTAACTCTTACGGAGTGAGTCGTTTCACACCCTGTCTTTTTGCGCGCTTAAGGGCCTGCAATGAGATTTGAAATGGATGGCCCCATAGGCTGACCCTTTCGCGTGATCCCTGATGGCGTACCTATAGTATACTCTATCGCAGGTGAAGCTTAGTTTCTGCGAACGTATCAGGAAAAGTAAACTAATCACGACGTTACGCGGACATGACTGCGGTAACCACGACTGTGTTAATTTTGTGAATTACATAAGTGTATTATACTTCTGACAGTTCGTGATTGCGAACTTTCAAAGATTTGAGAACGCCTTAGAATAGAGGGCACCGTAATTCTATTAGTCATCTTCTAGTCAGACTTCAAACATTCAGAGCGATTTCTGGGGCAAAATGGCGTGATTTTTACTTCTCGGGGAAACTGCGTTCGACGCCGGCGTGTTGGGTTAAGAGGGAATGAACATAAGCACTTACTCTCCACTCACGTGCAGTTTCTCAATGTTGCCGTTACCGGCAGTTGCAACACGTTCACGTGTCCCTCGTGCGCGTTCCGCGTAGGTGACGCCCAAGCAGTCGGTTGTCTGTGTGCGTCGCGCTCAGGCGCATGACCACAGTGCTGATGCAACTGGGGGCAACTGGAGCGCAGCGCACGTAACGCAAGGGTTCGTTGTTTCACGATGGCTAGCTCGATTCCAGCATTGCGGAGCAAGTCATCGCAGTGACTCATCGATATGAACAACTGCGAAAAGAATAAAGAGTCAACAGAACGCACCGGGTTTCTGGGAATTATCTGGAGAAAGAGCAGGGCTCGCGCTTTTCCGGGAAGGTGGCACTTCCTATACGGCTTGGCTAATTGGCAAAAAGATGTAGGATCCGGCGTAAATATACCGTGCTTCTCGAGTCATACGACCAATGCGTGATTTGATAGGTTCCAAACGGGATTCGAATAAGATACATTGGGTTCGGGAAAAATGATTAAGTGTAATTCGAAAATGCATTTTACTGTATGACACTGACACATCAGCCTTGTACAGTTATAGTTATTTGTTCTATGTGTTGCACGCATATTTAGCAAACTGAAACTAGATTTATTCTGTGCACTGCGCTGAGTTTTAATGCACAGCTCTGATTCGGCAGACGAATCCTGGTCTGACTTCATTGGTGCCACTGTCGGGCCCGTTGCCGCGAAAAAAAAATGGCGCGCACGCTCACCAAATTGCCCTGGGCTAGACGTGTCTAGCGAGGATCCGACTGTGAAGGTTAAGGATGATAGCCCAGAGCGCCTACAATGGGCAGCTTCCCCAGAGCGAGGATGCATGCTGGAGTCTCTGATACGGCCCTTGCAAATTGGTGCTCTGCAAGAAGGGCAAGCACTCCTGGTAAAGCTTATTATTGTTTCGCTGCCAAGCTCGAGAGCACCCGGCCCCTCTTTCTTCGGCTTTCTTCGTCTGCAACACTTCTGCTTTCAGTACGGGGCACTAACAAAGTTAACAAGAAAAAAGGAGCAACACCGCAAGGGGCCATCTCTTTATTTATTTTTTTTCATCGTTCCCCAGCTCCCTCCTTTCTGTGCCCGCGTTTCCTCACATCCGCAATGTTTTCGCAGTCTTTTGTTTTACACGTGACCTCCACCATGCAGGCGGACTGCCCTTGCAAAGAAGCATGCGATTACTGTTATTGGTTTATATCGCGTGCGAGCCCTTTCCTATGTTCAGTGCGTTTCTTTTTTGCGTGTGTATGCGTGCGAGCGTGTGTGTGCTAGGGGGTAGGGGGGTGGGGAGGTGGAGCGGTTGTAGGGTCGGCGATGCCCGGAACGAGCCGGTCTGTACTCTCCTTTGTTTTTATCTCCCATCCACAGAAGCGCCGGGTTGAGCCGGTGACCTCGCTATTTACGAAGCGATCCAGAGCCTAGAGCTGTGTTCTGCAATCTTCGCCTCCACGGGGGATCACGAGAGAGAAGCTGATGCGCGATTTTCTACCGCATGGTTGGGCAGCTGCGCTGCTCCTCGGGTGTGCGCTGACCACTTGGTGGCGCGCATTGCGCTCTAAAAAGCGCGTACACGGCTCGCGTACGGGGGCTGCGTCACAGGATGGGGCCAGCTGTGTTTTGCTCGAACGTGGCCCGATATCACGGGGTTTCGGGAAGCGGAGTTGCAACCGCGCCGTTGCTTCTCGTCGAGACAAAACAGGCTACGAAACAAGTACTAGTTAACAAAACCGACTTGCAACTGTTTTATTTATCTTGTACTTATGCTTGTCACTGGTTAGTTGTAATTATTCATCTTTTCAGGTATCCTTTAATTAAAATGGTTTTAGTGGCAAATGCTATATTGGACGCTTCAAAGCCCCAACTCTTGAACGGACGGCGTTCCCGTCCTTTCGTACTGCGGTTGTCGTTTAGGCGCAGCTGTTCACTAGAAAGGCGCGTTTATGCCTTGCACCTTGTCCTGTGACCTTTTTCTAATGTTGCTTTCTATACGTGCTGGAGGCTGTACGAGCGGTCCATTTATCTTCTAGGGCACTATGGGCCTGTTGGTGGCAGTCGTTACAGGCATCTGCAGCTTACTGTTCACTTGCGCTGAAATCAAGACGAGGACGGGACTTCACGACCAAGTGCTGTGAAATGCTTACGCTAAATGAAAGTGACAGAACGGGTTCTGTGGACGAGTGTTACTAGCGCTTGGACGGTTTATTCGCAGCTCGTGTTGCTGTGAAAGGATGTCTTCGCGCAGGCGGTGTGCCCGACGGTGTACCGTATAGTGGGCGTGCGCTGGACATGCCATGGGTCGAACACCACGCGCAAAAGGAACATCGTCAAAGACACTAAGCGCAATATCGGCCGCTTGAGACGTGGGCACAGGGACTTTTTTTCCCGAAGCTGTGTCGTTCGCTACTAGCTGCATATCAGCTGAGTAATCTACACACAAGTTTTGAGGGACTTTCGGCGCTTCATAAGGTATGAATTGCAAGAAAATATTTTACAGCTACACCTATTGACCGCTTGTTCCTGCTTTTCGCTACACATATGAGTATGCGTGGAAAACTAAAAGAATATTAAGTCGCTTTCAACGGGCTTACGTCCATGCATCGTCAAATGCGAATACTTAAACAGCTGTCGCTGAATGCCGCGTTGCACAGTGGTAACCGTGCTGTGCGTTTATATTACAGCAGCAGTATTACCCGCATTCTCTGCAAAACTCGACATATCTCTGAAGCTTCCAGGCTCCTGTAGCAGCGATGCCGTGTCTATGTTAGCGACTTGCGTTACGTCACAAGACCACGCGCGAAGAACGGTACTACTAACTTGCCAATTGACAGGAGCTGCCAACTTGCGCAGCACTATTGAGATGAGTATCGAAGCAACCGGAGCCTTTGGATCCAGAGCTATAATTTCACCTCATAATCAGAACAAAAAATTCTCTGAATTCAATATTACTTTGGAAGATAAACAAATAGCCTTCGATCTTCACTGCCAGCGAGTTTTGAAACGAGGTAAACAAGTCACCTTAGCTGGTCACTGCGTTTGAACACTGTGCCATCTCTATAGCAAGCTTCTTCACGTGCTTAACTGCGATTTCATGCTGAGCCTTAGATGTTTTTTTTTTTTTTTTTTTTTTTTTTTTATAATCTCCTTTTCTGCCAAAGTAGCGCTTAATTCAGGATTAGGAGGTGGTATTGATTTTGAGGGTATCGCTGTATTTTGACACCTGACCTCCAGAGGACGCATGAACAGCAGAGGAAGGTGTTTGAACAATTTGTGCCGGCTCTGTCGGGGTTAACATGAAGGCTAAACCGGGTTCGTTCAGATTGTCTGACGTCGAAAACAGCAGCAGGCAAGACGGCGGAGATAGTTGGAATCAACGGATCGCAAGTTCGCGGTACATCAGACCTATAAGAAGCGCTGAACCTTGGCAAGTGGTGCTGCTGCACGGTATTACGAGCCAAACCATGTGTGAGTTGTTTTCGAACAGTGGGAGAAAGGACGTAGTTACAAAAATAACTAGGCATTTGTTAGGCGTATGCCGTTTGCAAAACGAAACGCCGATAAAAATGTTTTTGCGAAATAACTACGTGAAAGCCTAAATCTGTGGTTCATATGATCGGTTGGCATTATTGAGTCTATACGATAGAGTCGAGAATACGTTGAAAATTGAGCTAAACTGCACTGGCTTAAAAACTTGCTCAATCGAGGGCCCAGCGTGTGGCCTTTTGTAAGTAGTCGGTTGGGAATAAATGTCACGGAAGCAACCAGTCCCAGTCGTTCGCCTAGCTTTTATGCGCGGGCTACCAGGAATCACACTATCTGCTCTGTGACGTCATTTCGACGAATGAGAAGGCGCCACCGAATGAAAATCGCCCTCTGTTATCAACTGCCTACAGGACGACCCCGCTGACGCGCTTGGTATCAGGGGAATTCTGAAATAATTAGAGCGACTTTGTCAATTATCTCGCAGAGCACCAGTGCCTTGCCATAGTCTATCACAGAGAAGTGCGTCATATACATTATGTCTAAAAAGTTAGCTGGGGTTTAGCTTTAGTTAAACCCGGCAGGTTGCATAAGCAAAGCCGACGTATAGCTTCTCTTTCTATTCTTTCTTCTTCTTCTTCTTATTGTTCTTTTCCTTTTTGTTCTTCTCCTTGTTCTTCTCTTCTTTTTCTTTTTCTTCTTTTTCTTCACCCCAGTTGCAGTGGTTACGGCGCTCGACTACTGTTCCCGAGGACGCGGGATCGAATCCCAGCCTCGGCGGCCGCTTTTCGGTGGAGGCGAAAAGCAAGGCACCCGTGGGCTGTGCGGTGTCTTGCACCACGTTAAAGAACCCCAGGTGGTCGAAAGTTCTTGAGTCCTTCACTACAGCGTCTCTCATGGCTCTAGTCGCTTTGGGACGTGAAACCCCACAAACCAATCCAAACAATCGTTTTCTTCTGCGGCGCGGCGTGGCTACCGACCGGGTTTACCCGACGGCTTGAAGAGGAGCCCCATCTGCGTTCGCTGTAAAGGTCAAACGTGGCTACCGGCCGTGTTTGCGTGACGGGCTGAAACCTCGCGTAGTATTGCTTACGCAATAAAAAGAAAAATGTTTATTCGCGCTCGTCACCTGACATGGCCCGTTTTGATTCCACCACAGCTCATAGTAGCAGTGCAATCACTAGTGCGCTGGAAACCTGTGGAACACAGTAAGTTGTTTTTTCTTATGCTTCAGGCCAGTTGCACTCACAACAGCAGCCTCATCGTCGCCTTGGTAGGATTCAGCCATTTTAAGCAGCAGAGCACACGTACGCCTCCCGAGGAGACAGGACAGACAGACATATTAAGACCGATGGCAGATGGCATTCCGCATCAGTAAATAAAAATAGGTGCCTTCCTTTCTTGTGATCGAAGCCGAGCACTCTCGCCAAACATGGCTATGGAGGCTGTTCGCTGTCAGCCATGAGGAAAAAAGAAAAACATACGGTGGAAGTCGGTTGATTGAACGGCCTCTTACTACACCAAAGTGGCTCGTAACCTATCCAACGTTATTTTAGAATCTGGCGATCAGGATGAGTGCTGTTTTGCTGCGCACATCGTGATAAACACAGGAGTAAGCAAAGGACCACATACACACTTTTGCTGAAATAGAGAAAACATGTCCAACCGGTTAGTGGATGATCTCCCGGAAGAGTTTTTGCTCATTACTCGGCGTCTCACTGCTAACAAAGAAGCACAGCAGACTTATACGAGTGAAGTGCCGGGAATGACGCTATTCGACTCGAAGGTGACTTCTTCAGCTCATTTTTTCTAATCGGCTCAGAAGCTGAGTTCATTGCAACTACTGTAATGAAGACACCAGTGCCGCTTTCCTAGTGGTTAATAGAAAGATTTGTGCTCATCGACCCGCTTTCCTGAAGGAAAGAAATTCTTATTTAAAATGGCTTTATTAGGAGGGAAAGGTGATATTTTTTCGTGAAAACATCCTAAGAAATAAATAGCGCGAATACGACTCCATTTCTCCACCCTCCCCTTAACTCCATGTCCAAGGGCTTAACAAAAACGGTAAGTGTGCGTTGCACATTCCACCAATGAATTTCGGAGCCATATCACGATTTAAATGAGTGAATATGCCACTGGCGGGGGTTATCAAAGGATAGATGAATGTCTCAGACCGTCCGGAGAATTGGCAGCCGCAACTCAAAGACAGTGCTGCCAATTGTTACTTTTCAAAGGCGACATTAAACAAGAAATGCAGTGTGCTTAGCGGCTTATTCATGTTTTGTTTTTTTGGAGGCCCCTTTCGCGTTTTGGTTTGTGGAAATCAGGCGGATGCAAACGGGAGGGAGCACCTGCGTCAGCTCTCCTTGCGCGCGCGTGTAGCAACTGCTTCTCTCCACATGTTTACCCCGCTCATGGAGGAATTGCTCGAGGGGTAACGCGAGCCGCTGTTGTTGCCTTCGGTCCAAAGGTGGCTGAGTGCTTGAGCGTGCTGTCAGGTGCACGAGCTGCGTCTGACTATGCCGATCAATGTTGAGAAAGGGCAATGGCCTTCCTGTTCGTGGGCGCCACGTGCGGTGGCGATACGAGACGAAATATTGAGCGATGCCTTCTTCACTGGCACTTGAGAACATAAAATTCGTGTTTTGCTTTTCTTGGAAAGAAGACATGTAATAGGCTCTATATAATATTCAAGCGTGTGCTGACCAAAACTACCGAAATCAGCTCACAAGATGCATTTGTCAGATTACAACCATGAAGGAGTCATACATGCCGTAAAATTAAGTGCCAAATGGGGCGTATTCTTTCTGCATTTGTTTCTACTTTCGAAGTGGACCGCATGTTACGAAATATGAAACTTGGGGGTGGGGAGGAGGAACCGTTCCGACGCTATAAGAGATGGGGTAGCACTGCGCGACCTTAACGTCAAGTCCGCTATCCGCTGCCAGAAAGCCAACCGCCAGGTTAAACATAATCGACGCGATGTTTTTGTAACTAGTGCAGGCGTTACAACCAGCGCAGCGCCAGCACCTCACGGGAAAGAGGGTCAGAGGCTTTCTTTGCAGTCAAACATATGAAAAGAAACTGCCTTTTCGTGTTCCCTGCTTGCCACTTACAGAGGGCGAATTACCGGCTGATATTGTCGCTAAACGCGCTTGAAAGATAGTGTCAGCTTGAGGCTAGCAGATAAACGGGATGCCGTCGTAGGGGCTTCATGCAAACAAAGGCGTCACGTCGCCAAAATTACACGGATCCCTTTCCTCTCTGCCGTTTATTGACGCCTAAGTTCAGCAGTCAAATGCTGAACTTAGTACTAGTAAATGTAATTAGCAAAAGTATTAGATGCAACAACTAAATAGTTACGAAACAATATTGAACAAGGGTTGAAGAGGAGCCTTATTTTGCAATCCAAGCCAGGGGACACCTCTTCGTCTTGGCTAAATAGGCAGTCACAATAAATGGTGCGCAGCATCTCCGGGGCAGATGTCACTGGCAGCAACAGCGTGTTTGTTGTCTCTATGCCGTTCGAAATTCTCTGATCAATGAAAAACAATCGGCAGAACTCTCTGGACACTTCCCCACATCGTTCAAAAAGTGGCCAATCACATATTTTAGTTTCAAACTGGACAGACATACCAGAGAACGCCGATATCGACCCGCAAAGCTAGTGCTGCGGAAGGCTTAGAATGTTCGTCACATCTGATGACGAGCTTTTCAGGTTGAAAGGGTGGATACACCAAATATTTTTTAACGCGGTTGGGTATTGATATGAGGTGTATGGCATTAGTAAATACAAATCACCACATGGATTTCTCAAGCACTCAACAGATCGCTAATTAGTATCTTTCTATATTTGTAATTTCCATTTCAGGTTGCCGAACGACAGCTGTGACATTACAAAGGAGTGCAAGATATCGAAGGGCTTAACAAAACTGCCATGTAATCGTTGCCTTGCCGATAAATTACTTCCGAAGCCAGGATGACAATGGCTCTGTACAAAGAGCCTTCATATAGGACAAACATCATGCGACCAGCGAAAAAAGATGCGAACGCAAGGAGAAGCAAGGCTGAATGGTGGGCCTATTGGTAATTCATATTCAAAGAGTGAACCACCCAAACAAAGACGCAAACACGAGAGAGAACTTCACAGGAGACAGGCTTCACAGGACATGGGCTTCACAGGACACGAACTTCGCAAGAGAAGTGCACAGAACAACGCGGAGTATACATAGAAGTGAATCTTTTGTTCCTAGTCTAAAAGCTGGAACCACAACGACTGGAAAGACGCCTATTACATTGCGCAAACACGACGGGACTAGCCATAAATGACGGCAACACAAGGGAAAGAGCACACAGTATAACTTTGGGCGTACAAGGAGCTGTGTTCAGCATTGGAAGTGCTTCCAGAGTTGTGCTGTGTACTTCTCATGTATGCGTTGCCGTCATTTGTCGGTGGTTTTCTGGAGTTTGAGTCACAACCAACTAGTATGGCCGCATATGTTGGCGTTCTTGTATGCCACGCATAACGTCTCGCTCATTTGTGACTTAGCAGCCATCGTTCGCTGTTGACACCGAAGCCAAATCTGTGCTGAAGAAATTCGAGTATATATTATTTGCTGTTATTCACCACTCGTGCACTAATTAAGCATGGTGGACGGTGTCCGCTAATGTCTAATTATAAACCAGAAATACGCAAGAAAAAATCTGGATTCTCTATAAAAATAGAATTGTCCCAAGTTGGCAAATGCGACGCCTCCAAAAATGCCGTTGTTGTAGTTGCGCGGTGGCGGCGGTGGGCCAGCGCGCCCACCAGAGTGGCGACCCCGTGGCTTTCGCTTCTCTAATGAGCTTCATCGTCAGTGGGACAGAACCTTAGATGCTCTGCGCGCGCGACAGAAACAAACAAAAAAAAAAAAAAGCTTCTCCGCATGTTAGGTTACTGAGGCCAGCACGAAATTTTCTCCATGCGGGCTGTCCGCAGTTGGGATGTTTGTATGTTTGATAGGAATTACCGTGGACGGCAAAAACTCCTCTTCTTCTTTTTTTTTTTTTTTTTCAATAAGCCGCTACAACCACTAAACGGAAGGACTTTGGTGGCTAGCCAGTACTGAAGACAACTTAATTAATAATAACTAACTTCCATTGGTGGCCGCACGGCTCGTAATGATCACGGATCATTTCCATGCTATTGAGTAGCTCCTCACAATCGAATTACAACATAGTCCAGAAATTCATGAAACGAGTGGAACCATAGCACTCGGCAAAATCACTCGTTTCCTTCATGAACTTCATGTTACGGCGCTCTTTTTATTTTTTTTTTTAATTCAAGGGAAATGGATTTGCCTTCCTGGGAAGCTTGACAGACGCAAGCTGTTCTGCGAACAAATTTGATTTACCCACTTGCATTCCCCTTCGACTGCAAAAGGGCCAATATTTTCTCTTCCCTTCGACCAGTTTTATATATTTGGTTCCCCAAATTTTTACCCCCTCTCCTTTTCTTTTTTTCAGAGAACTCTCACCGCCACGCGTTCGCATAACAAAGAAGAAAAAAAAAAAGAGAAGCGAAAGAGAAACAGATTTCGTTTGCACGTGGTGAGCAGGAGCAGCTTCCCGGCGCCGCGGGGTGAAACACCGCTGGGATTCACTCGGAACGCAAAAATACCCAGAAAGGAAGGCGGCAGTTTTCGAGAATGCTTGCGGCGCGTGCGGTCGCTTTGAGCGCAGCAGCACCTCGCTATAACTGTCTACGAGGGGAAGAGGTGGAACTGAAAAAGAGAGGGACCGTAGGAAGGCGTGTTTTAGCGCAGCTAAGGCACGCGCACTGAGTATGTTTTTTTTTTTTTTCTTTCGGCGCTGTTCCAGGTTTCAGGCAAGCTCTGGGGACAAATCTCATCGTGCGAAGAAGCCAAATTGGCAAGGCCTTGCGGTAGCGGGTGTAATAGCAGTGCAGATAACGCGCAACACACACACACACACACACACACACACACACACACACACACACACACACACACACACACACACACACACACACACACACACACACACACACACACACACACACACACACACACACACACACACACACACACACACACACACACACACACACACACACACACACACACACACACACACACACACACACACACACACACACACACACACACACACACACACACACACACACACACACACACACACACACACACACACACACACACACACACACACACACACACACACACACACACACACACACACACACACACACACACACACACACACACACACACACACACACACACACACACACACACACACACACACACACACACACACACACACACACACACACACACACACACACACACACACACACACACACACACACACACACACACACACACACACACACACACACACACACACACACACACACACACACACACACACACACACACACACACACACACACACACACACACACACACACACACACACACACACACACACACACACACACACACACACACACACACACACACACACACACACACACACACACACACACACACACACACACACACACACACACACACACACACACACACACACACACACACACACACACACACACACACACACACACACACACACACACACACACACACACACACACACACACACACACACACACACACACACACACACACACACACACACACACACACACACACACACACACACACACACACACACACACACACACACACACACACACACACACACACACACACACACACACACACACACACACACACACACACACACACACACACACACACACACACACACACACACACACACACACACACACACACACACACACACACACACACACACACACACACACACACACACACACACACACACACACACACACACACACACACACACACACACACACACACACACACACACACACACACGCGCGCATACAGACCGACCACGGTCCATCGGAGCGAATTTGTTGCCAATGGTTTATAGCTGATGCTTCATGTTTAAACACATACAGAAGGGGGTGAAAGGGGAGAGGAAAATGAACAGAGAAAAGGGTGTTAATTAGACGTTTTCACCTTCATACAGCTTCTTGACAGTTATCTGCCCGCGGACTGTTGCAAACAATCGCTGCGACATACTTCCATGATGGCTATAGGGTGTTCTCTACTAACATAAGCGCTGGCATGGGGCCCTCCGATCCTTCCTAATTGCAGCTGTACCGTTGAACATTTTGAGACGTTTGGCAGAGTGATTTTGATTACCTGCATGTGTCTGGTTGTTGCCAGATGTCTCGTTGGTGGAAATGACACCTGCTTCGGCCAAGGCCTTCTTGCGAAGTGTTACTAGCTTCAAGAGGGATGCATTTTTGCGAGGAACGAAAACTTTAGCACTAATATTCGCCCTAATGGTGTGCTAGACTATAGCAGGAATTCATTCAGTACTTGACATACTGCGTTGGTTTTTCTACTAGGGACCGCATGGGAGTCCACGTAATATAAGGCTTAATTTTTAAGTGAGGGGGTAAACATTTGGCGTGAATTTTCAAGTCGCCGAGCGGGGAGAAATTGTTTTTTGTTTTTGTTTTTTTTTTTTTTTTTTTTGCCGAAAGCATTTTTAAATTCGTTTTTCTTTCTTTATGCACGAACTAGAACAAAAATAAACCTTCTTTTATAATTGCTGGGTAAAAACCAGTACCTTGTTTCTAGTTAGTAGGTGAGGAATATCTGAGATTGCAAGGCAATATTCAATGATTCGGCGTACTTTTGGTTAATAAAATTTGCTTGCAGTAAATAGTTATCGTTTTAAAGACGTGAAACATTTTACTCATACAAGCGGCTCATCGGCGTCTTGCAAGTCCTTGTTGATATTCCACTGCAGAATTGTCCAGTCATCGAATATAGGTTATAAAATAAAGAAGCGCCAATGATAACAGAACATAAGGAAGTGACACAGACAAGCGCTTGTCCGTGTCACTTCCTTGCGTTCTGTTATCGTTGGCACTTCTTTATTTTATAGCAAGTACCAACTAGCCCAACAAAACGTTGTTCTCGAATATAGGTGTTAGATTCTCCTCTCAACATCACAACAGCCATTAGCTTGGTACTAAAATGGTGTTTCAGCGTGACATTCGCTAGTACGGTGCAGCGCATGATAATGTTGCAAAAATAATCCCCAAGTCTTTATAGCATGATTTAGTACAGTACGGCTTGCTTGCAGCGAGCACTAGCAAGGTACAGGATGTGCATACATACCGGGTGCTTCAGCGAACACTTTCACATATTCCTTAAAATAGTGAGTTTGAAATAGTGAAAAAAACATTTGCAGGAAAGGCCTCTGCAGGAAATTTCAATTGTCGGCTCTACAAGGAAACAAGGCAGCAGACGTAGCCGCCCGCGCGCTCTCTCACCGGGCTGTTTTCCCCTCCCCACCCGATCAGGAACCCGATTTTAATCCAGTCTACACCTGCAAAGATATCACGCTGCACTATCAAAATTGTCATCGCCTTTACCACAGCCCATGTAAAGGCCTCAAAAAGGCGGATGAGCGGCTCCTTCTCCGCCTTTTCTTTGCTGTGCCCGGCAGCCCTAAAACATTTTGATCTCTCCTTTAGTTCTGCCATCTATCACATGGTGTGGGCTATAACGCATTTAAATGGTAAAACAAATGCAAGAAAGATTAATTTCAAACTTTCATTCATTAAATAATTAACGCTTCATTTGACGATTGGCACCTACATTGGGCCTTATGTTTTCCTTCACCTTCAACCTAAACAGGTCACGAAGGCCGGTCTCGTGACCTAACTGCAAACCTTAATAAACAGCAACACACCAAAGTCTGAAAAACAATCTTTGGTGTCAGCACCTCACGCCATGTATAATGCCTGAGCGCACATGACGAAAGCTGACTATTCATGACACACCTAACAAGAGCGCAGAAACACGGACAAGCGGGAGGATAGGGAATGATATTGTGACATGCCGCTACATAATATAACATAACATAACATAACACAACATTACATAACGCAACATAGCATGCAAAATATAACATAACATAACAAACATAGCATAAACGTAACATCCAGGGTAGAAGGAGAGAATGAAGATGGCTATGCAGTATGAAAGAGCACTTTACAAGGGTAGATGGGAGGAGCCTGAGTTCGTAAGTCGAGCCAATGCGTCCACAAGTGGACTTTTCTTCGTTTGGCCCAGACAAAGACCACTCCACTTGCGAACTGAGGCTCCCCCCTCTCCCCTTGTTCAGTGCTCTCTCATATAAACATAACATATAACAGCTCTTAGCTATGTATTCCTACAAACTTGCCCAGATATCTGTGTCGGTATGTTTTTATTTATTTCTTTCATTACTGCCATGTGCTCTTCGTTTTCAACGTCGTGCTAGAATCGAGATATGCTGCGCTGGGCATCGACTTGAAATCGAAATTTTATTTACACTAAAGGAGTATTCACACGAGCTAACGATAGCAGACGGGAACTTAATTGCCTGGAACGAAGCGTACAAAAATAATATAACCGCCGATGAAGAGTGTGCTGAAAGACATTGCGATAACCGAAGGGTTTCTTTCTTCTCTGTTGCGCACTTATTGCCCCATTTCTGACGTGTCCCCTCAAATTTATTTTTCTGCGTCGCTGCCCAATGCATATCACGCGTACTGCTTAAACTGAAAAAGAAGAAGGGCGAGGCGTTTCTTCAGGATCTCGCTCCATACAACTTCGGCCATACACCATGACAGGCCTGCTGGACACCGCACGCCAGCGTGGAGTTGCGTAGAGTCCTTTCCAGTTGGCAGGCTTCAGCGCTGTCACTTGGACTGCGGCCCACGTTGCATGCTATTGGCGGAGATCTTGAAAGGGCTTCCTCTACCGCTGTGGCGTTTCAGTTTCGTTGTTCTCGGAATTCGTGTGAATACGATGTCAGGTGAAAAACACCTCCAGGAACTGCGGCCAGCATGTTTGTATGAACGCTCTTTACTCAAGGGCCTTACACCAGAGCCTCTTGGATCAAACACGAGCGACGGCTGAATGTTCTGCGGGATTTCTTTAGTCTCCAGAGCCGACGGACACACACTGACATATCTTTCATTCACACGGCACTCCTACGCGAGAGCCAGCCTGTGTATGTGCAGCGAGTTTCCATTCCGTTTCTGTCGCTTGAAAATAGGCGAGTCGCGAGCCGGTGGTGGAGAAAAACGTTTGGAAATCGGACTTTCTGTGCAGTGCCTCGAGCAAGACGTACTCCAAAACGCTGATTCATCACCCGCGTCTCAGTTTCCGTTTCCCGGAAAAGCATAGGGAAATAAACCGCAACACGGATAGAAGAGGATGGCAGTTGGAAGCTTGCCACTGCCATCTCAACGTCGACGCCTTTGACAAGTGTTTGGACAGCACCGCGATGCGTCTTCGAGAGCTGCCTTCGACTGATGCTTCACTTGTACCATGCATGCAACTCCCGACAGAAGCGATGGGGGAAATATTCGCGCGTCTGCCTCGGCCGTGCATGTGAGAGAAGAGGCAATTAAGTGCATCGCTGCTTGCGCTTCAGTCCCTCTGTGCGATCAACCCTATATTGTTTTTTTTTGTTTCTTTAGCGTGTGATTTGTCCAGTACGCTTAGTATGTTTTACAAGCTTAACAGTATTTGGCAGCGAAATTGCAGCTTGCATCCAAGCGTATGCCTTTGTCTGTCGAAACAAGGGGCGACGGTTAGCAGCCAGATCTCACAGGAAGCTGTTCGTACCTTTCCACAGCTATCCCCGCAAAGGATTAGTTCTTCGGCGGCTTTTTTTTTTTTAGTATTATAAGAGATATTTTTTATTGATACAATTTATTCATTGAGGCTGTTCAGCGATGATTGTTTTATACTACATTATTATTATCTAGTTGTGAGGCTTTAAGTTCAGACGTAAGATTCCTGACACGAGTGGAAGATGGGACATGCATAATTAATGCTAAAAAACGTACAAATGCAGTTAAAAAAAAAGATCATAGACACACAGTGAGATTCATGCGGCGTATATAGTCGAGAGCGTTATTTCTTTACGTCACGCTAGAAATGGCTGATACATTAACCAAAGATCGTTTATTATGCGGTGTAAATTTCTTTTTAGGTTACCAAGAAAACAAGGAATGCCTTGGAGCCCCTAAATTTCAGCAAGGCTTATTTTTGGGCTAATTGGTAGATTTTACTCATTTTCGGAGGCTTTAAGCGCAAAGAAGACAGGTACGAGATATACGTGCCTCTCTTACGTCCTTGCCTTCAGGCTTCGCCAAAACGAGCAAACGTCTAAGCTTCTTTTAGATGAAGGTTTCGAGCTCAGTGGTATCATCATAGCGCTGTGCTGAGAAGCGGACATCCCCATCGGAGTCTCATGCCACCTCCAGGAGGCATGGAGTGCAAGATTCCTATGTGTTCAGTTCTCATCTCGCCCTTTCATATGAAAGGAGCTACCCGGGTTGCAGCTCATTCCAGTCCCGTGATGTAATTCGACCCGCCGGCCAATCACAGGTACGCGGCGACTTTCATGAGCGAGAGGGAAATGAGTGCCGGCGCTCCATTTCAACTACCAAATGCTCGTCCATCTCATCTGCCACCTGCCGCAGGTGGGCTCCTAATTTCTAGTGGCTGTGAGGCTCCAAATGGCGGATGAAATCTTCCGGATGTATGTCACCTGCCATTTACCACCTGCCAGAGTTCGTGATTTTTCGAGGCTGCGATGCTTCAAACGGCCAACGCCGCCGACGCTGACGGGCATCTTTTTTTCTGTATAAGGTTACACAAACGCTGTCGCGTCAAAAAAGAATACTTTATTACCCTGTTTATGTTATGATTTGTGAACCTTTTCCTTAAAAAAATGGTATGCAGCATCACTTTCCTTTGTAAAAGTTATCACCTTGGCGTGGCCCCTTATGTCTTCTCGTGCATTATACAAACGCCACAGAAGCCCCGCTGCAGGAGAAAATTCCCGCATTCCAAACTTTAGGCAAAGGGCACCCATACTCTGTAGAGCATAGTGTTCAGGAAGTCTTAACGCAGCCGTATCACAACTAGTCGAACTAAGCATCTACTGTTATAAACGTTTTTCTTGTTTTTATCGAACCACGCACTGCGCGGATCTGGGTGAGTGGCTGAGCGGCGGGACAAAGTCTTCTGCGGGCGTTGCGTCACGGCCGACCTGATGAAGCGGCAGTAGTCCGCGCTGCGAGCAGCAGCCGGTGTTCTGAGAAACGTCCTTCGAGGTTGCATAATTTACGACTCTAGTTAAGGACGTGCATCTTCCTTCATCTCACGTGTGTCTGGCGTTGACAACGTCTCCGCAAACGAAAGTAGAGGCGCTATTTTGGAGAAAACGCTGTTCCGGCAAAGAAAACTGCAGCTTACTGGACCTCTCGTTAAGCGGGCCCCTTCCTGGAGGGAACAAGTAAGCGCAGGAAAACGGTGCCAACTTGTCTAACTACTTTAGCAACGACAGCCTCAAACGAAGAAGAAGTATGAGGAAAACAAAATGGCTTATCGGCAGGTGGAATGCCCTCAAATTGCTATTAATGAAACATGATGAAATGAATGGATTGAATAATTAGCGAAAGTAGAGGAAACGGTGGTTGCGTGTATAGACTTCGGAGTGAGGGAAGACAGTGACCTGAACTACTGCGTGAGTTAGTTACGATTAATGGTATCGGACACTACGTTGACGTATCGCGCATCGCATGTATATCATTAGTCGAATAAATGCTTGTGCTTTGTTAAAAAAATTATCCGTATGAGTATCACTAGTGATTATCTTTTACCGTTATAAGATATCAAGTGTTCAAGGTGGTACACAGCTCATCGGTAATGTTTATTTTAGCCATTTCTTCAACAATTGGTTAGAAACTGAAGTAGTTAGATTTTATGCCATTTGGGACCAATCATTCCCCATTTGGCTTCATCGTTGTAGTTCGCTGTTCTAAAAGAGGTCAAACGCCTGGCAACTGCCCAACATGTACAAAGCTGCATGGTTGCTTTTTCCGGGTCGCTTGTTGCTATGCGTGGATTTCTGCGCTGTGGTGTGAAGTCGCGCTGCTGGAACCACGGTGCTTTGACGAAGGCGTGCGAATTATAGCGGGCGATGATTACTGCTTAATCGGACTGAACAACAAACTACGCCGTACGTCGCCCACACTGAAATCGTCGCCATGTGTCAGCTTTGTGCGTATAGACGTCTAGATCGCAGCATGCGTCGCACCAGATCTCTTTAAAGATAAAATGCCACTTTGGGAAGCACAACGTGTTAGGAGTCAGGAGTACAATGCGCGTGCTCATCGACGCCTTCTCTGAAAGGTGCAAACATCTGCGCGCAGCATTTATTCGCTGCGAAAATAAGCAGTTTTAGCCGCACTGACTCCGCATGGACGCACGCTCGCTTTCACCTTTTCACCACAGCTTAAGCGAAAAAGTGCGCTTGCTGTAAATACGCATTTCCATAGGCCCCGAATTTCGAAACGCAGGTATGAAAACCTCTGATGAGGAGGGGGCTGGGGCCGGCATAGGTCGGCTTTTATGTGCGTAATGTGCCGTGTAACTGTGGCCTTCTTATCGTTTCTTGTTGTTGTTTTTTGAAACCCAAGCCATGAATAGCACAGACAAACAAGGGTACTCATGAAGGGAGGATATGCAGAAGTCATTTTGTTCTCATTTACAGGGACCAACTTGCTTTCTCAGGACTATTCCCCGTCTGTGTCCGATGAATGAAGCTTGCATTTTACGCGAGCTAGGTAAACTTGATAAGGGCCGGCAGCATCAGAGCACATGGTGCATGAGCAGCATACACCTTCCTTTTCCACGTGGCACAAAAAGCAGATTAAAAGGAAACGTATGGTTGGAGCCGCTTATTGTCGAGAATATCGAAGAAAGATAAAACCTGGAACTCTCACCCAGTCGAGCATTGTCTATGATTTGCCCTTCTAATCAGCTGATCTCCGCCATTATGCGTCGATCGTAGTGCGTGCGCCGTCTTTATGACACAAGGCCGTGCTGGAAGAGAAACTGTTTTGGTTGTTCGAAACTAAGCCCCCGAGGGAGCACAATAGCAGGGTTAGCAGAGCCTCTTCCAAACGCATACCCCTGAAAGAGCCGGGCGCCAGGCCGGGGGACGCTTGTACCCAATTTTACCGGTGGGTGTCCGACGGCGGGTTCAGAACTGACCACCTCCCGCAGCCGAGACGGGCGCCCAAACCAAACGATAGCTTTCGCAAAGACCCGAGTGCGGAAGAGGGGGAGAGCCGGCTCTCCAGTGGCGATTTGGATTGTCAACTAGGTCTAATCCAGCACGCCCAGCGAGCAGCGAAGCTCACCGGAGCCCTGGAATAGGGGCACCGACCCTGTGAGAAGACGGAATATGGACCTCGTCTGCTACTAGCACAAGACCTTCCTAGAGAAACTAACGTATTTCCTATCCTATCCTATCCTGTCGGGCCCCAGATGTTGCTTCATGGCTTACTCGTCAATGCCAAGCATCAATTGCAACAGAGGAAAAACTGCAGATGGAAATACTACCGAAAGCTCCAGGACAGGTTTAGTTGCCAAAGATGGAAATTGAACGTGCCAATTGCCAAACGCGCCGGTTCCCATGACGTTTCCCGGGGCGTATAACTTAATGCTTTGCTTTGGTTTACTCTGATTATGAGGACGCCGTAGTACAGGGTTCTAGAAATTTCGACCACCTGGTGTTCTATAGCGTGCACTGACATCACACAGTACACCCGTGACTTGAAAAGCGGCCGCCATGGCCTCAATTGAACCACCTACGTTCGGTTCAGCAGTCGAGTGCCCTAACCACTGAGCTACTGTGGAGGTGTGCGTGTGGTGCGATTCCCACGGGAATCAATCAATCAATCAATCAATCAATCAATCAATCAATCAATCAATCAATCAATCAATCAATCAATCAATCGATCGATTACGCTCATTCAGCCGTTTGAATGAATGGGTGGTCCGCGGCGACCGACTAGGACTTGGAGGCGCAAGGACGGCTTGCTGATGAGTCGACTAACATTGTGGTCACAGCCAGTCGGTTACACACCATTGCCTTGCTTCGGTATTAAACCAGTCCGCGCATATAGTGTTGTCTCTGTGCCATTTTGTTGTCCTCTGCTCATCGCGCTGCCGAATGTTTCACTATTCTGCTGATGAGTCCCCTCACCCTTATCCCCGTTTACCACACTGGTGGCGCTTTTCGAAGCAGGGTGGCTTCTCAAGAGTGAAAACGGCCGGCTGCGTTTGAATATATAACGCTCAGTCATTGCTGATGTACGCACTGTTTACGACTTTAGCACAACTCATGGCGTGGAACTGATTCAGTTCAGTTCAGTCGTGTCCGACTCCTCGTGACCCTATGGACCATATCACGCCACGCTTTCCGGTCTCTCACTATCTTCCTAACATCACATAACTTCATCTGCAGCGCCTCGAGGATGCCATCTAACCAACGCGTTCGCTGCCTACCCCTTCTCCGGTGTCCCGCAACCTTTCCCAGCATCAAATCTTTCTCCAGCGACTCCTCTCTTCTCATCAGATGACCAAAGTAGCTGAGCTTTAACTTTAGAATTTGACCCTCCAATGAGCAGTCAGGGTTTATTGCCGACAATATCGACTGATTTGATCTTCTGGCCGTTCAGGGAACTCTCAAGAGCATCCGCCAGCACCACAATTCAAACGCGTCAATTCTTCGGCGGTCAGCCTTCTTCACAGTCCAACTCTCGCATCCATACATCACAACTGGAAAGACCATAGCACGAGTTATACGGATCTTGATTGGCAGTGTAATGTCTCTGCTCTTTACTAGGCGGTCAAGGCTAGCCATGACTCTCTTTCCCAGAAGCAGGCGTCTCCTATGTCGATAAAAAAATTGTTGTGGTTTAGGTCTGGTTAAATCGAGGGCTAGCGAAAGCTATTGAGCTACGCTTGGAAATTGGCGGGGGCTTAGCTCAGCTAGGCCAGGATATACGCAGCGGAAGCATGTGTGCCTGGCGCTGGGCTGCCTCATCATCACCAGCCTGACTATACCCACTGCAGGGCGAAGGTCTCTCCCATATTTCTCCAATTAACGCGGTTCTGTGCTAGCTGCATCCACTTGACCCCTGCGAACTTCTTAACCTCATCCGCCTACCTAACTTTCTGCCGCCCCTGCTACACTTTCCTTCCCTTGGAATGCAGTTTGTTACCCAAAGCGACCATCGGTTATCCTCTCTTTGCACTGCATGTCCTGCCCTTGTCCATTTCTTCTTCTTAATTTCCGCTAGAATGTCGGTAACTTGAGTTATTTCTCTGACCCACTCTGCGCGCTTCCTATATCTTATTGTTACCCCTACCATTTTTTGTTCCATAGCCATCTGGGCTGAATACTCCTCTCCAATCCAATCTAATCCTATCCAATGCAGTGTAATCCCATCCAATGCAGTCAAGTGTAATCCTATCCAGTCCAGTCAAATCTAATCCAATCCAATCCAATCCTGTTCAATTCAATCCAATCCTGGCCAATTCAATCCAATCATGTCCAATTCAATCCAGTCCAATCAAATTTAATCTAATGTAGTTAAATCCAATCGAGCCCAATGCTGAGTTAAAGCTCGCCTGAAATGCGCCGCTGACTGGCTAGCCTGTCATCACCACTACTATCATCCACACGCTAGAGAAGGAGAATTAAGAGGCGCTATTCACGATCCCGGGTGTGGTCGTTCGGAACGGCTACGTTTCAATATGCTCTCTGCTGGAAACAGCGCATCAGCCAATGGCCGAGGTTTTGCTTCTTCTGAAGACATCGTGGACACCTACAAGATTGCGCTGCCTCGTCTGCCGTCCGGCAATGTAGTAATGTTTGCACGTTGACTTAAATGGCCGTTCGTACCTAGCGCCTGACTTCAGAGATACCATTACCCGTGTCATGGACCTTCGGCATATCGTCTGCATTGGACAATATCAAATGAGCCATGTTTGGATGTTGACTTGTGAGAATAGCGTTTCAAACCAGAACGTCGTGGACTTGGCGGAGCTACGCGTAAAAGGGCTGAAATGCATTATATTTGGCACAGAAAAAAAAAGAAATATTAAATTGAAGCTAGTTTTAATATCGCGCCACGTGGAACATCGCCGGATTGTGGAAGCTTTGAAGCCGTATGGCACTGTTCAGACCGTGGAGCGTGAAAAGTTGCGCTGCCCAGGCATGGAGCACATGGAGACAGCAAACCGGGAAGTGTCTATCGCGCTGAAAGATGGTGTTTCATCTTCCAGCATTCCTCACACCCTGTGTGTTTTTGGGATTCAAGGTTTTGGTAATCATTACGGGCAGGATAGCTCCACTGTGTCTTCGGTGCAGCAGAGTTGAACACGTCCCGCGGCAGTGCCGTACGCCTCGATGCACCATGTGTCATCGTTTTGGTCACACAGTGGATGCCTGTGTCTCGACCTATGCCGATAGGTTGGGTTAGGGCTCCGGGTCCAAAAATGATGATGCAGTGTCAGAGCACATCACGGACATTTCGGATGTTGTAGACGCTTCTGGAGAGCTCAACACCGCAGTTCCGCATGAAGCAGTGGCCATTAATAATTCACAGAACACCAAGCCGCCACCTAGTGAACCTCCCAACCCCAGGCCTCCGGACTTTGGTTAGCTTGAGTGTGGGGCATCTGATCTTGAGCTGGTTAAAAGCCAAGTTCTGCCGCAGATGCATCTCGAGATCTGCCACTCGGGGCTGCCGAGGAGCCAGCGGATGCGGGTCCAGGCTGCTGCGTTGGTGGTGTGTTGCTAGAGTGTAGTGCGCCGGGTCTGGAGTCAACCACAAGCGTCTGCAAAGATCTACCGACCGACCTTCGAGCTGCAAGTGGCGTAATGCTTCAGACCTCATCGTCAGATGTCTCCATGTACAGTAGCGTGCCTTTGAAGCGTCCCGCGGATGAGGAGCTTGGTGTCAGCGAAGACCCAAGCAAGGTATCAGAGGCGGAGGGCAGAGAAAGGTTGGCTGCTAAAAAGAAGGCAATTACATCTCAAAAGGTCGTCAGTTTGCCGGCGATTCGGCCCGCTTCATCGGATGAAGTTGAATAATGTACGCAGGAAAAATGCCTGGCGTCACAGCTTTTGAGATCGCTACCATTAACGTTAGAGGCTTGAGGAATCGACGGGGCCAGTGCCAGTTAAAGCAACTGTTTGAAAGCGGTTGTGTGAGTGTAGCTGCAATTCAGTAAACCAAACTCGGTACGGACGAGGATACAGAAAATGCTCTGGAGATGTTTGTATCGCGATATTATAATATCGTCAGTCATTCGAAAGGCTTGTCCGGGTGTTTTAGCAATACACATATGACTGACTTATCATATTTCATTGATGATGAGGGGCGGCTCATATGTTGTGACCTCGCCATTTCTGGTCACCAGGGGCGAATTGCTTTTGCGTGTGCGTCTGTTAAGCAGAAGATAGGAAAGCGCTTTTCTCGTCACTGGCAAATCTCCTGCGCACAGATCGGGAAATTTTACTGCTGGGAGATTTCAACTGTGTATGTAAAATGAGGATCGATCAGTTTATCGCGGACGTTACGACCCCAGTGCTGCTGTACTCACTGACTTAGTTTGTGAACGTACCGTTGTTGACATTTGCCGACTAAAAGCGATACATTTCACGTACTTCCAATCGTCTTCGAACGCCAGACTTGGCAGGATCTACGTTTCGGCTGGCCCATTACCTACTGTGCATGGATACTGGGTGAGATCGATATTTTTTAGTGACCACCACATGGTATCTGTTCAGATAGAAAAGCATACTAGACTAGCACTCAAGCGCAGTGGGAGCTATGGAAGCTTAATAATTCCCTTCTTGCAGATGAAAATTTTCAGCGCTCGGTAGCTGCGTGCTTCAAGGACACGTTGGTTCGTGCCGATCTCTCAGTATTTCAGAAGTGGGATCTTTTTCAGCAGGAGGTTAAGAGTCTTGCAATTGAACATTGAGGGGTCTATTACTTTAGATGGGGTCAAGTTGGCCGTTAGTTCAATACAGGGCCACAAGTCTCGTGGCCCAGATGGTATAAGTAGTGGCTTCTATAAAACGTTCATGCCTGCCTTGGCACTTACCTTATTGGAAATTTTAGTGGAGCTCATGACACAGATTTTTTGCCTCCCACGTTCTATACTGGTCACACTATACTAACCCAGAAAACTACAGACGCAGATCGGTTTAAAAATATTGAAGGGTATCGTCCGATATCCTTATGCGATGTGGGTTATATGATATTTGCGAAGATTCTTTCTTCTCGTCTGCAGCATGTGGCATTAGATTTATTAGGGCCGCACACCAAATGTGTGGGATCGAAGGCCGCAGTATTCAAAACCATATTCATATCGCACGTTCCGTGATAAGGACAGTGTTAGATGAGGTCAGTCAAGTGGACCTAATTCAGACTGATCTGGCAAAAGCGTTTGATAAGGTTCGTCGTGATTTTTATTTGCTGTATTGGAGAGTGCAAATATCGGCGATCTCTTGCTTAAAGGCATTGAACTATGTTATAAAGCGGCCACTACAAGACTGACTGTTAATCAAGACTTTAATTTCAATTTCAATCTGTTTATTTCCTATGTATACATGAAGGGGAGGGGTCGAAGGAAAAAAGCCAGATATTGTGAGCTGACATGCCTCTCGGCCCCTGCATTGCAGGGCAGCAGGCAACATTCAAATGTCTTTAACAAGCAACATCGCGAAATGCAAACAAGTTTATAAAAAAACAACAACAACAGCCGGCACAGTTTTAAAAACAAAAAAAAGACGAGAAAATGAAGCACAAAGAAATAATAACAAAAAGCGCAATGGCCATTTTCTGTTCTGATGTGATCGAGGTTATGAGCGTAACTGAACGTTTTTGTGATAGTTCGGGGGCGTCTGTTAACCTTGATAAATCAAATGGGTTCTTATTATGTCGATGGGGCAGAAATCCTAAATTGTTGCCGGCATCAGGTGGGACTCCGAAGGCTTGCAGTATTTGAGGGTTCCCTTGCATCAACATCGAAATAGTGGGCCTCACTGGGATTCTCAGATCTGTCCAGTTAGACAACAAACCCAGGCATGGATCTATTTGCATGAGCACAAGTTTGCAATGTCTTCTTGATTTCGAAGGTTATCTATGGCTTGCATATGTTGCATTGTGCAAGAAAGGAAGTTCAGTCCATGCATAGGATTTGTGCTACTTTTGTGGGGCGCTTTCAATGGGAGCCTATGCGTCGAGACAATTTGTTTCTCCCTCTGGAGGCTGGTGGAGCCGGTCTTCAGCACTTGTTTGTTCATCAGCTTGTTTCAAGGTTTTTCTTCTTTAAAACAGCAAGCCATCCCTTTCTCCTAGCTGTATTTAATAGACGATTAAGTGACCGTTTGCCTATTTTGTTCGCGCCCGCTGGTCATAGATGTGAGAGTCCTCTGTGGGGTTTTCTTAAGGAAGTTGCTGACACATTCCATTTCCTCACCGTATGGCTTTCCTTAGAATACCTATACAGTCTATCCAGAAGGTAGATGACAAAAGTTCTTATTGAGACAGTATTTCTTGTACCGATGTATTGGCAGCCTTACCTTCCCTTTCTAGACAATATTTTATTAAAGCGGGTTCAACGAATGTATAGTACAATCAGCCGCAAGGGCTTTCTTTTTTAAACTTCACACATCAACCTTACCTGTCAAAACATGGCTTCGTGCAAAAGAGACTTTTGGGCCATGGTCAGAACACTGTCGCCTCTGTCAGCAGCCAGAAACTATAGATCATTGTTTTGTGTATTGCCATGATGCAGTGTTTTTTTGGGACATTCTTCAACGAACTCTAAAAAACGACATTGATATTACGCCTTTATAAGAGTTTTGCCTGCAGTGGAGGCTTATGAAGTGCCATGTGACCTTTTTGTGCTCATCGGACTGTTTAGCCCGTGGAAGAGCCGCATGACAGATCGCCACGCAGAGCGACTACGTTCATCGAAGTCTCTGTTCAGAGATCAGTATGCTATGGTGCGAGGGGTATATGCTGCGCAGGATCTACCTCCTGCTTGGTTACCTTTACTTCATGCATGTATATGGCTCCCGGAATTTTGATGTATAGCCAAAGTGAGAGCTCGATTCTGGTGTGACTATATATTACTGGTTGCGGGATTCGACCGGGGTAAATCGGGCTTGAAGTACTTCCCTCTCCAGCGAAGGAAAGAGAAAATGCAGTGAAACGCGGGTGATGTGACGGTGACTGAGTTAGTGTAGCATTCTTCTTCGAGTTCTCCATGGGAAATAAACGTTGTGTTGTGGAAAAAAAAACGTGTGTGGTGAACTCGTAGCAGCAAGATCAAACCACGAAGTCACTGATGGCCACTACACAACTTTCTGGGGCCGATACCCGAGAACGGAACGCCTACAACGTCAACGGACCACCAAAATCGATTCGAACGACATGGAGACCTCGAAGAGGAAAAGGAAAGCTGCGCGAACGCACGCAACGCACCTGGTTAGATAGGCGGACGCTTTGATGAAGTCTGCCACACCAACTGCCGAGGAGCTAGAGGTAATTATCGAGCATCTACACCTGACTCATCGTCATCTGAACGATGTAGACAGCGTGATCGAACCCCGGATACCCGAGCAGAAAGCCGACGCTGAGTTCGCCACCGTCATAGGATACGGCGACAAGATCGTCACATCGCTAGCCAGGCTAAGGTCGGTAGCCAAGCGGAGCTCCGAAGAACTAGCGTGGGCAGCAGTAATTCCAGTGAAATTTGGAACAGAACTGAAACGACCACCAAGATAAAACTCCCAAAGTTGGAACTGGTGAAGTTTAACGGCGAAAGAAGAAGTTGGCAGCAATTTTGGGAGCTCCTCGAAACAGCAATTCATAATAATTTGGACTAATCACCCGCAGAGAAATGTCAATATTTTAGGTCCACACTGACAGGAGACGGAGCATCTGCTATCGAGGGGCTGCAGCCGACATCGGAATGCTACCGCCACGCCGTGGACATACTTAAGAAACGGTATGGAAACCAAGCCATTCCATCTAGGACCACATGCAGGGTCTCGTGGCTGCCGCTCAGATGTCATCAGCAGGCGACGCCCGAACTCTGAGGCGCTGGTATGACAATTTGCAGGCTCACATCCGAGGTCGTAAGGCGTTGGGTGTGAGCGAAGGCTCATACTGCGCAATGCTGTACCCTCTTGTGCTCCGGGAACTTCCGAGCTATCTGAGCCTGGTGTACACCGGATGGTGGCTTGGTACAACACTGAGGACACAGGCAGAGGCGGCACCTTTACCACCGACATAGGCTCCGAGACATCAACTGCGTCAGCTAGTGCATAAGAAGGAGCTGCTCGTACTACTTCAGTTCCTGCGGATCGGAGTCAATAGCTGTGAAAAGGCGAGCAGGGATCAGCCTGACGGCGCCATTGGTTAGCCAAAATCTCTCTACCTAACGCACGAGAGGATAAAGAGTACGCCAGAATCGGTCGGTGAAGGTTCGACTGCCATCAGCGGCAGCCTTGCATGGCGCAGTGAAGAATTCGGAATGTTTCCTCAGCAAGGAAAAACAGCATGCAACTGAAAACTGCACGGCGGAGACAGACCTAGCAGAGAAGAAACGGTTATTAAGGGAAGACGGCCGATGTTTCCGATGCACAAGGCCGAGACAGACTGCCAGACTGTGAAAAAGCAAGGTACCTTGCAGCAGGTGTCGCGGCAGGTATGTCACCACAGTGTGCGACACGAGCTTCATCCGTGGCCGAGAAGACGCTCGATCGCATGAAACGCCACGTGATGTTCAGAAAGCTGCTCCGGTAAGCCTACAAGCGACGCAGGGTGGCTTGATACCGACAGTTCTGCTTCAATCTGTGACTGAATGGGCCGAGCATCGAAAGAAAACAAATCTATTACGGATCATGTTCGGCACCGGGAGCCAGCTTTCCTTAATTACTGAAAAACTAACGAAGGAGCTCAACTGCAGGCTGCTCGGTACCGAAATCTTGGCAGTGTGTTTTAAAAATGGCAGAACATACGAAATCTACGCTCTCGAAACACCGATCATCTGTGAACAGGAACTCCCTTGTCCAGACGAGAAAATAGTGAAAAACTGAGAAGAATTGGGATGTAGTCTGGGCGACGAACTAAACGAACTGGAAGACTACAAAATCGATATCTTGATCGGATCAGACCATTACTGGGGAGCTGTGACAGGACATATTCGTCGACTGAACGACAGCTTGACCGCGTTAGAGACTATGTTTTGATGGGCGTCCAGGGAAAGAGCAGGCCAGGCTCCCCGGTCTTGAGTTGCGCCCAAGCGATCATACTGAGAACGACAGTACAAGAAAAAGAGCCTACAGTCTTTCTGAAGGAGGTTTGCGAACTTGAGAGTTTGGGAATCATTAACACACCACTCTGCGAGAAAGAAATGGCGAGAAAGTTTTAGAGCAACATCAGAACATGCAATGGCAGGTATGAAGTCGGCCTCCTGTGGAAGGTAATGTGGAACTAGATACCAATGAAGATGTTGCGCGACGAAGGTTGGACAACCTTCGAAAGAAGCTAGTCAAAAATCTAGAGCTCGTGCGAAAATACGACCAAGCAATTCGGCTTTATCAGGAAAACGGAATGGCCGAGAAGGTAGACCTCCAAAAAAAAGGAACGGAAACTCCGCCAGGGGTATATTACATGCCCCATCAAGCGGTGCTGAGAGACGCCAGTACAACCACTCCACTTCGAATGCTATTCAACGCTTCTTCTCATGGCTACAATTCAAAGTCACTGAACGAAAATCTAGAAAGTGGCCCCAACCTCAATTCAGACCTGGTCACCGTACTCCTGAACTTCAGGGCACATCAAGTGGCGCTGCTGGCAAATGTAGAAAAGGCCTTTCTACAGATCGGAGTAACAGAGGGAGATCGAGACGCACTGAGGTTTTGCTGGTATACACATCCTCCGCCGCCGAATCAATCCGTGCCAGATGTGGAATCATGGCGAGTGGCAAAGGTGACGTTCGGAACGACATCCAACCCATTCCTGCTGGCTGCTACTTTGCAGCATCATTACTGAGAGATAGAAAGCGCACACCCCGTGACATCCAAGAGACTGAAGAAGGCGCTGTACGTCGACGACTTGTTGACCAGAGCAGCCAGTGAGAGTGAAGCCAAAAGGCTGTACAGAGAAACCAACCTAATCTTCGACAAGGCTGGCATAAAGCTTCACAAATGGTCTTTTTCGAGAATGCATTGGTTGAAAGAAGCGCAACGCTCCACGTTTGAGGCTGAACTTCATTGCGCACCCGATGAAACTAAGGTCCCACCTAGCTCTCCTCTGCGGGAATTCGCCATTTTCGTCGACCAGAACGGAGTGCTAAGAATCAAAGAGCGTCTTAGCTCTGCGAACATGAAACAAGACAAAACAAACGCCATCGTTCTGCCTGAAGAGCATCGATATTCAACACTCCTGTCGGTCGACGCACACCGACAGATGCTGCACGCAGAAGTGAGGGACACGCCCGTGCAACTGCGTGACAAATACCGGATCCTGCGTGGAAGAGAGCTCGTCAAAAAAGTGGTGCGTGCATGGGTGACATGTCAGCGGTTCAGTGTTTCGCCGCTGAGTGCTCCTACAGGACCGCTACCAGACGACCGGACAAAACGAGCGGGTCCTTTCCAGGTGGTCGGCATAAACTTTGCAGTACCATTATACCTGAAGAACAATAACCGCGTGTGCAAAGCCTCCATAATGTGGTTTATTTGTGTGGTCACGCGAGCTATTGGAGCTCGTGAACGGCATGTCCATCATCAGCTTTCTGTGCGCGTTCCGACGGTTTGTGTCGAGAAGGGGATTGTGGCGTATCCTCTACTCAAACAACGCGCTGACCTTCAAGCGAGCGGCAAATGAACTGACAAGACTGTGGAAGATGCTGCGACACTCAGACGTTCTAGACCCTTTTGCAAATGCAGGAGTTGAGTGGCGCTTTACTGTTGAGAGGGCTCCGTGGAGGGGAGGTTCCTGTGAAATATGGTGCACCCGGTAAAAGTAGCATTAAGGAAAGAGATATTAAAGAGCTGCCTAGAAGCAGGACAGTTGGCCACTACCTTTTGCGGAGTCGAAGCCGTAGTAAATTCTCGGCCGCTAAAATGTGTGTACCACGAGATCAGAGAGGGCAACCCCTTGACGCCATCCAGCTTCCTCCTCGGGAGGCGGCTAACGACAGCGGATGGGGAGCCACCCGCTTCTACTCCGGAGATGCTTCGCTCGTTCTGACGACAAAGGAAACGACTTCAGAACCAATTCTGGGAATCTTGGCGAGCGGATTACCTCCGTGAGTTGAAGCCAGTGTACACGACGAATCAAAGGCAATTTCCCTCACCTAAAATGGGACAGCTAGTCCTTGTCAGAGATCGCCTTCCTCGCCTGTTATAGAAGCTGGGTAAAGAGGAAAGAGTGTTATATGGCAGAGACAACAAAGTGCGTTCGTGCGAAGTAAGAATGTCATGCGGCTCCGTTTGCCGAAGGCCGGTGCAGCTTGTGTACCCTCTGGAGATAACTGAACTTTAGAATACGCACCCGCGCATAATCGGGGGAAGGGGGAGGGGGAGTCTTGTAATGTGGGACCGGAGTCCCGCAGACGCGGACGTCAGGGTGAGTAAAAGCAAGCAAAAAAATAAACTAACACGCACGGCGCCAAGCGAACTACGAATTCGTATAACTATGGTCAGCTTGACAGAGTTGTAGTCGACACAGTCGTCAAAAACAAAACAACGGAACAGATTTATTGTCCCTTCGTTTACAGCACTCGCTCGCACGGCGTACAGAACACACACTGCCCGAAAAGGGTCCGTTTCGATGGCGGCACGGTCCACTCGGTCCCTCTCCGCACACCCTCTCCCACCAGATGTCCGGGGTCGGAGTGGCAGAGTAACCTGAGAGTCACTTCGCAGCGCAGCAGAGCACCCCCCGTCGAGTCCGAGGCGGGACCCCGGAGAGGGTGTGCGCGAATTCCGTCCGTGGGCCGAAAGTGCGTGGCGTCTGGTCGACAACAGAGTGAACTGTCGTTGAGCGGCCGGGAGAGACGAGCTCGCACCCGCGCATAAGAAAAGAGAAAAGGCACCCTGGGGTGGTGAAACGCTGGTGATGTGACGGTGACTGAGTCAGCGTGGAACGCTTCTTCGAGTTCTCCATGGCAAATAAATGTTGTGTTGTGGAAAATGAACGTGTGTGGTGAAGATGGTAGCAGCAAGATCGACCCACGACGTTACTGATCGTCACTACAATCGGTTTTTTCCCCGTTCTGGACTCTGCCTGCTGGCTGGTTAGGCCAACAAAGCCTCGTCGGCCATTGCCTGTTTGGCAATGGCCGACGAGGCTGCTCCAGGCAGCCAATCGTTCTCTGCGCGACGTGTCCTCATGTCGGGCGGCTCCTAACATCGTCGGGGACCAGAGCTCGCACCACACCGACGTCCTTGCACCGCCTGGTGCGCTTCGGGAGCCCCACCCTGCCTCCACCTCCGCAAGTCCCCATTTGGAACCTGACATCTCTCAGCTGTCGGGGCTCCTGGGCCTTCCGCCACGGTTAACTGAGGACTCGGAGTTGCCGCAACACAACCGCTTGGAGCTTGGCACGGACACTGACGCCATGAGGGTCTATGAGCAGATCGTTGCAGCAATTCTGGACAAGGATAACAAAATTGGTCTCGCAACCAGGGTAGTCCTCCTGCCTCTGGCCTGCGCCTTGTACTGTCACACTGCGCACTTCTTCGCGTGTGCGGTCGCTGAGCTCTGAACAAACGTTCTGGACCTGTTTGGCTGCGCCAGAGCATTAACTGTGTGTCCTCCGCATGCGGTTTGCTGGCGTGACTACTCAGATACAACGGCTGCGGCAGACCTCTGCGACGTGCGGCGGCAATCCCAGGTCCCTCGGACATATGCTGCTGAGTTGCGCGGCACTTCAGAATCTCATCTATAGCGAGACGCTGCCATTGCAGCTCCTGCTGCGACCATTGACCCGTTTGGACCTCCTCAGTCTGGAGACTCCTGCCCCGATCACTAGCCGTACCAGATGTTCCCGACCTCTGTTGCGTTCTTAGGCCACGTTTGCAGCTGCTAAAGGCGAACATCGATCCAGAAGCCGAGGGCATCGGAGCTGTTACACTCCGGGCCTCCCGTCGCGTCCTGACGATTACCTGCAGGCACCCTGAAGATCTCGACCGCCTGCAGTTCGCCACTTCAAGGATCGAGGCCACGCGGACCTCCGTCAAGGTTCGAATTCCGAAGCAGCGGAACCCGCACGTTCGACTGACTGCGGTTGACCCCGATATAAGGCCGGAAGAGCTCATCGCGGCACTCAATCATCGGAACCACACTCTTCATCTGGACCCTTCTTCCCGTAAGGACAGGCTCTCTTCTTCAGCGCTCCGGACAGTTTGTTCACGTAATTGAAACTGACCCCCCCCCCCCCCCCCCGCTTTTGTCCGTATCTGCGCGGCGCGTCGTGTAACCATCGGGTGGACTTCTGCCGAGGCCCGCAAGGCATGTTCCCCTGTGCACTTTTTGTGCACAGTACGGCCAAGCTTTGAAGAAATGTAAGCTCAAATATGCTGCTTTGAAGGCGTGTTGTACCCGTTGTACGGGACCACATGCCTTGGCTGCTTGCTCTAGCACCGTCCGGGACTACAACGACATTAAGTGTGCCTCCTGTGCTGCCGCCGGTCGCCCATCAAATCATCATGCGGGACATGAGTCGTGCTCTGTTTTGTACGAACGTTCGGACAAAAGCTGCGCCCGAACTCAGTATGGGCCTTAACAGTCAGGTGGCCCACGTCCCTTGCTTGTTTCCACCCCAAACAGTAACCCAAACATCGAACACATAGAGATCTGGCAATGGAAATAACTATAGGAGTGTCAGACGAAAACAGGGTGTACTGAAACAATATTTCTGCAGCACCCTCGTTGGACCTCACATTATCTGTTTGCAAGAGGTAGGAGCCGACAGGTCACCGACGCTAGCCGACTACTACACGATCTGCCAACACCACATGCTGACGGTTGCAATTCTCGTCGCTAAAGCCATTACTGTCATCGAACACTCCTTATCCAAAACCGGACGTTGAGTACATAGCGATAGAAATAGTGGCTAACAAACGGGGCCGGAAGAGCACATTCGTCATCAACACGTACAAGCCGCCATAACTCGCAAAGGCCGACTTCATGTACCTTCTTTCCGGAGCCACCAGATTGGCGCAAGCAAATCAGCTTATCGTAGTTGGTGATTTCAACGCGTCCCACCGGGACTGAGGGCACCAGTGAAACTCAGCAAGAGGAGTGACAGTCGCGCGACCACTAGACGTGCTTCGCCTAAAACTCCTCACCAATCCTCTATATCCGACCAGGGAAGGCAACAGCTCCAGCCGTGACTCCTGCCCAGACCTCACCCTGATCAAGAACGTTTCTGAGGCTACATAGACGAACCTAGAGGAAACCCTGGGAAGCGACCACAGCATAATAAGCACATACATATCATCTACCAAAATCCGAAGGGATCTGGGCCCTGCCCACATCACCGATTGGCCCAAATTTCGCAACGAATACGTCCCATCAGGAACAAAGCAGTCCATACAGGACAGGAGCGAAGACATCAGACAAGCACACAAGAAAGCACAGAAAAATACAACGCACACTGGAATCCCCAAAGGTAGCTCGCCATCTTCTCAAGCTATGGCAGAAGCGTATAGCCGCCTTGTGAGGCGATGGAAAACACAGCGCATAAACGCCTCTCTGTCTGCGGATTACACAGCTCACGGAAGAAGCCCTGACATACGCCACAAACCTAGCACAGCAAAACTGGCAACCGTTCTGCGAGTCATTGCGAGGAACGCTGGGAACCTCCCGTACCTGAGCAATCTTGCGGAACCTCATTGACCCCTATAAATAAAAATCCGCATCTAGCATATTGCTTACCTTTTTTTCCGGGGGACGACGTCACGATGCTTAAGGCTCTAAGGACAAATACATTGGCACCAGCACCACTTCACCCTGCTCTTTGACCTGCTAGGGCGAGGAAATTCCCGCACTCGATGCTCCCATCTCTGAAGCCGAGGTGTACGCCGCAGTTGGATCATGCACCCGCAACACAGCCGCGGAGCGAACAAGTTCAACAACGCCATGATCCGCAATTTCAGCAAGATACAGGTCAACGACCACACCAAGTACCTGAACGACTCACTGTGGAAGAAGAATGAAATTCCCTCTGAATGGAAACGCTCGGAGATAATCGTAATTCCGAAACCGAGCAAGAGCAAGAAGCCGGCGATCGAAATGCTATGACCCATATACCACTTATATGCTCTACGCGAATCATCCAGACGCGGCTTCAACACTAAATAGAAGATAACGGCCCCTTCCATCCCTCCATGATTGGCTTCAGGTCGGGCATGTCCACGCAAGACGCTTTCCTTCTCCACAAGGAGGAGGTACTTGCCAAAATTCTGAGAGGAGGCGGATGCCTTATTATGGCGATAGATCTCAAAGGCGCGTTTGATGACTTGTCTCACGAGGCAATCCTCACAGAGCTCAATAACCTAAACTGCGGCGAACGCACCTTCCGATACGTCAAGACCTTTCTGTCCAACCGACCGGAACGATAGGAATGGGTGACATGAGATGGGATCTTCAAGACATGCCAAACAAGGGCACCGCCACAGGGATCCCGCTCCTCTTTAACGTCACCATGATCGGAGTCGCAAGGGCTCTGCAATAGGTTTCGAACATCGAATACACCCTGTATGCTGATGACATTACTATCTGGACAATTACGGGCACTCGGCGAGAAGGAAGCAACGCTTCAAGCAGCAGGAACCTGCGTGAAAACAGAGACCTTTCGATGCGCGCTTCGATGCTCCCTTGATAAATCTGAAGTCATCCACATACATGAATACCACTACACATCACCAGGCAATCTAACATCCTCCTCCATGGGGTCCCAATCCGAGAAGTACCACTCATCCGGATCCTGGGTCCTGGCTTCAGAGCGATAGAAAGGTAAACCAAGTGCTTCACCTCCTCAAGACTACAACACAGAAGATCTCTATCTCTACACTACCTCACCCTGCTCCGAGGAGATCTTAACAAAGTGAATGCAATGATACGTGCAGCTTACAAGAACGCGTTAGGCCTCCCACCATACACCTCTAACGTCATATTGGAAGCCCTTGGACTGCACAACATGTTTGAGGAAGTTCAAGAGGCTGTCCTCCTGCCTCAGAGGGAGCGTCTTTTGTCAAATGAGACAGGCCGGCTTATTCTCGAGCGCGTTGGCTACCCGGCAGATCTACAAGCCATTCAATCAACGGCTAATATTCCTGATTTATACCGGGCAAGAGTACATGTGGCCCTGCTCCCAAAGAACCTGTCTCCACTCCACAACGAAGGCAGAAGAACCGCCCGAATGAATTACCTTAAGCGCGCAGTGGAACGCAGTTGGAAAACTGTCTACGTGGATGCCTCTCTATACAACCTATACATCGACCGCAGCAGCATCTGTGGTGGTGGACTCTTCTTACACAGAAGACCCCAGCATCTCCATCCCACACTGTACTGTAGCAGAAACGGAAGTTGCGGCGAATGTGCTGGCCGTTACCTATGGTGACGCGACCATCCGAGAGCTTCACGTAATCATTGACTCACAAGCGGCGTTTCGGCTCCTTCTTGCAGGCAAAAAAAATATACCAACAAAATTGGCTCACTTCACAACTAATCCATTGGCTAAAAATTCATTGCTCGAACATCAGATCACTTGGGTCCCGGGGCACTCCGGGTTGGAAGGTAAGGAGGTCGCGGACAGGCTAGCTCGAGGTTACACAAACCGAGCGACCACCATCCCTGATCTTACAACCAGCCTTCCTGTCCCCGCGGCTTATGGCGCGTGACTTGAATACCTGCGCGAAGAACGTCGTATTTACCCCCTCCACAAAAGGGGCTAAATACACAGGAAACGCGGGAATGGAGACAGCTCCAGACCAACATTTTCTCCAACCTACATCAATACAGCATCATTTTCCCAGACCACTAGACAGACATATGCCCGCAAACAAACACACACCATTCGGAGCACAGTGGAAGGCCACTATGCTTACTCAGACCCAGCGACCCAGCGTAGACTGGTAACCCAGGCACGAGCGGCAGCCCAGGCCACTGGGGCCTTGAAATGAAGACTCTACTCACTGCCCCCCCCCCCCCCACCTCCTTTTTTTAATAAAGCTTTTTCTCGCTGATTCAGGCATTTTCTCTTATCACATTCGGCGATTGTGACGCATTATAGAATATTCAAGCACTGGCGCTAAGTTCAGTTTCCTAAAGTGCAGTCAAGAAAAGTTGATGCGGTCGTCGAAGGCGCATGGGCTGCATTCGAGCCCTTGAGCTAATGTCTAGGTACTCCAGACGATTACAAAATTACTTTCGATATCGCTCTCGGTCTGCATGTACTGGTGGCGTAATCGTTTTGTCAATACACCATAACATATGTAATCTCTGGCCAGAGGGCACGGTTTGCAAGAATGATCATTGGCATCATTATCACCATCGTCCCATCTATGTGAATAAAAAGTGAATGGTTCGTAATCTGAGGACGAAAAATGGTGAACGAAATATTTATTAATACTTATACTGTGACTTTTCGCATCTTCTGCAGTTGAGTGATAATGATTTTGATCTTTATAAGCATTTTGTCACTTTATAGCTTAAAATAAATGAATTCCTTCGGTATGAAGAACTGAACAAGGGTAAATGGGGTACGCCTCAATTCACAGATCAGCCAATGTTTCGACAAGTGGACTTGTCTTCGAGACAAGTCCACTTGTCGAAACGTTGGCTCATCTGCGAACTGAGGCGCACCCCACTGACCCTTGTTCAGTTCTTCATACCGTGCAAACCAAATTCTTCTTGTTCTACACGAATTCCTTCGGGTAATACGACGATGCTGATACCCACAGCTGAAGAGAAAAGGTCAATTTTTATCCCGATCTTCTTAAAAGTGCGCTGATTCTAGCTACTTCACATCGCCAGTGACAATGGATATGTTGGTGAATCATGCCGCAGTTGTTTAACACTGCTCTACCGTGTACCGCCACGTCTATCAAGATGCGCTGGATGTATTCCACGCTCATAAACAGTACGTTTTTCTCGGAAGCCGTGTTAATATGAGCCAAAGTGGTCCATCTTAGATATTTATTTGTATAGAGCATGTCGCTACTGCCAGCCGGCATTCGCACAGAGACCCCTGGAAGTAATTTGCCCCCTTGCGTGGCCTATCGGGTCGATCTGCGCATGTGATATATGCTTCTGGCGGAGGTGGTGCATAGGTAGAGCGCACGGTATCGTTGTGGCAAAACTTTCTACTCTTTAAGTGTGGCCAGTTGCGGATGTACTTGATTTCTGAAGCCCAAGATGGTATGCACTTTCGTGACTCACCGTTGTGGTGTGCGGTACAGACTCGCGCGGTATTAGCGTTAATCTAACGCTTTCTATTCTCTTATAAGTCCTAAAATGCGTAGCGCGCTTTTTGTTTGCCGGGAAGCCATACAACGGCTCGGGCAGCCGCCTCCCCAAGCCCCCGTCCCAGTCACATGCTTGCTCATCACGCGAGCAACCGACACTGTCGGCGCGGCAAGGTTCGCCACGAAGAATGGGGTCTCTCCGCAGACTCCACATGTGATGCTCCATCGACGACTCCCGTCAGGGTTCCAACATCGCACGGCATGCACCCAGCACCTGAGAACGGCGAACACAAGAAAGTAAAGTCGTTCAATTCCTTTGACCTTTCTTGCACCGGAAGAAGATGCGGCGCTGCATTTTCTCGTATTTTTCCGCTTTTGTGCGTTTAAAATGTGCGGCGCTTCGGGTAGGTCGCATCGATTTTTTTCATCTGCCTGTCATGAGATAGTGTTATTATACGTCCCCCTTCTCCCCCCTTCCTGCTCAATCTCTTCCCACGTACCAGACTCATGTTTAGATCTGGCCGCAGCTCTTGTGGTCTCCGCGCTTCTCGCGAACTGGGCATTCAGTAGTGCGAGTCTGTTTCGCCACGTTTTGCCCTTATTGTTTCCAGTCGACGCGGCTCTCTCATCCCCGGGTGACCGCCTTTCGTGCTGCCCTCGCGAAGTGGCACACCGCTCGTACACTCACAAAAGCTCCCCCGCGGCGCAGGAGTATAGAACGGCAGTGATCTCGCGGATGTTACTCAATTTCGGCCCGGATGTGTGCCTCAGACGAACGCAACGCACGGTTAACTCACACCGTGAGTGAGTGCGACTCTTTGCAAAATCGGGGTCCGCCATCACCACCACCGAGACCACCCCAGCGTCGCCTCCAGGGCTCCATTTGGAGAGGTCCGCCCTCCAATGAGCGGTCTGACGGTGTCGCGTCGACGCCTGACGACAGGCGCTGCGGTTCACCTTGGCCGGCATTACACTTCCCGTCACCGGCGGAGGCTCCTTCGGGTGGAGCTGGCCCCCGATCGCATGCCCGCCTCTTATGCACGCTCGCCCTCCATACCAACCGCGAAGTGCGTTAACGCTTTCTCTAGGTTTGCAGAAAACGCGGTCATTGCCGGTAGATCCAGCGTTGAGTACTCAAGGTGAAGTGTTTATAGTTTCGAGATCGCCTCGTACGGTTTATCTTGAGCAAACGAGTATAGCATGTTTCATTTGTGTTTGCCATTTCAAAAGCGCAGTAGATGGAGACGAATATTTTTTTTTCCTTTGGCGACGCTCGCGCCGTTAAGTTAATGTCATTTTGACTGCGGCTGACAAGTTGTTCGCCAAACTGGTCGTTCAACAATTTCAACAAGCTGTTCAACACATCCACCAATAGTCCGCTTTCTTTTTGCGCGATGTGAGTGAGGTCGAAGAAATATGTGTACTACATTTGATAAAATGCAAATAACAACCTTGAAGAGCACTAAATTTTTCGCGCATCCATGGAGGTGTTATTAGTCCGTTGTGGGAGTAACATGATGGCAAAAGCACCAGACCAGTATGCCAGAACTCATATGAGACTCAAATAGACAGTTTAGCAGTCTTGTCCGCCTACCTGTGCCCAGGTATTTAAGAATCCCATTTTGTCAAAGGAACCTACGTTCCTCTCTGCATGAAGAAAATTATAGAAGACTGCACTTAAAAGGAGGCAGCGCCGAAATTATGCCGGGCTTGAATTGGTTGTCATGATAGATGTTACTTGTGAATAATTTTCTAAATAGGCACTCTTATTTTTCTGCGAATTTATAACTGTGCATGGTATCGGTGTTGCCAAGTGTGTGTTTATTTATTTGTTTATTGATACCTCAAAGACCCCATTTAAGGGGTATTGCATGAGGGAGTGGTTGACGCGTACATGAATCATTCGATGGATGATCTGAATGTTGATGGGTCGGAATGAAGTATGACGGTGTTTGGCAAGTCATTCCAGCCCCGTGGGATGCGAACAAAAAAAGATGACAGATGCGCAGATGTCCGGGCAGGCGGAGGGAAACGGTCTTTTCATGGTGCGTGCGGATGGATGTATGGTGGGCGGGGCTGATGATAGATTTGAGCAGGCGGTGTAGGTAAAACTTGTGAAAAAGGCAAAATCTAGCAATTTTGCGTCTGTGTGCTAAGTTAGTCAGGTGAGCATTTTGTTGTAGTTCAGTGACACATGCATGATAGGAATGAGCTGAGTATATAAATTTTGCCGTGCGATTTTGTGTTGCTTCTAGTATGCTGGAAAGGTTATTTTGGTAAGGATCCCAGACAGCGCATGAATACTCTAGTTTGGGGCGAATAAATGTTATATAAGCTCCATCCATCCACAAGCCGAGTACGCGATTGGCTTCGTTTGTTACCTGCGTTATATGATGGGACCAATTTAGATCGCAGGTTAAATAAATGCCTAGGTATTTATACGTTGATACAGGGACAATTTCGGTGTTGAAGATTAAATATTTTGATGATGGCAGGAAGCGACGATGATGGAAAGATAGCAGTTATGTTTTCTTCGTGTTTAATGACATTAAGCATTTATTGCACCAGGTTGCTACGCTTTTGATGTTCAGTTGAAGAGTTTGGGCGTGAGTGCTTTCATTTATAGGACGGTAAATAACGCAGTCATTTGTAAACATCCGGATGTTAGAACATATGTTAGATGGTAAGTCATTTATATTAGTAAGAAAATGCAGAGGCCCCAGGATGGTGCCCTGGGGAACTCAGGACAGAATATATGTACGTGAAGATGAATATTTATTAGCTAGAACAAATTGCTGCCGGTTAGTGAGGAAGTTGCGAGTCCAATCTAAAGCAAAGGAAGTAAGGTTCAGGCGGGAAAGTTTTAAAAACAGCTGTTTATGAGGAACTTTGTGGAATGCCTTTTCAAAGTCTAGGAAGAAGGCGTCAACAATGTTAAGATCAATGTTAGAGCTTAGATCGTTAATGAACAATGCTAATTGAGTGTCGCAGGATAAACCTTCGAGAAAACCGTGTTGACTGGGGGGAAAAAAGTTGACCGATACTAGGAAACTCATAATATTAGAAAAGAGGACATGTTCCATCAACTTTGAAGGAATGCTAGTGATAAATATGGGTCGGTAATTATGACGCGAAGGTGAAGAACTCTTTTTTGGAACTGGAATGACTTTGCCCACTTTCCAGTCATGTGATACAACACCTGATGAAAGGGATTGTTGAAAAATATGAGACAGTATGGCACTAGTAGTATGCTTCGTGTTTTTCAATACATTTGCATTGATGCCGTCAGTACCTGCTGATGACGTTAGTTTTAATGAGTCTAAAAGTTTTAGAATACCATTTTGTTCAAAACTGATAGCAGGCATTGGCGGGAAATCAAAGAAAGGGAAATTAGGGAGATCAGTGTCAGGTTCGTGGGTGAAGACAGAACTGAAGGTTATGGTCAGAACTTCCGCTACGTCTTGTTCTGCGATATGGTTATTGTCTTCGTCGCAAAGTGTAAGGGCATTATTCGAGTCGGTATTCATGTGTTTCCAGAATTGACGAGTGTTTGTTCGAAGCATATTAGACAGTGTAGATGAGCAAAATGAATGCTTGGCTTGGAAAAGAACAAACAATCCGAATAGATGGCAAAAATACCACGACGCCGAAAAATCTTACACTGCTGATTTTTCGGCGTCGTGGCATTTTTGCCATCTGTTCGGATTGTTTGTTCTTGTGGCGGATCGAAAAAGCGTTTTTTTTTTGTTGAGACGTTTGAGAGTGTTAGTGAACCATGGTGAAGTATTGCGCTCAGTTATTGTAATTGTGGGAATATATATTGAAATTAGTTCGTGCATTTTGTCATGAAAGTGACCAGTCAGTTTCGGGTGTGCGTTGTTTGAAGTCAATTAAAAACCGGTACAGAAGGTTTCGAGTTCATTGTTAATCCTTTTGTAATCGCCTTTATCATAAAGTGTTATTATCTTGGTTGCTTTTTTTTTTTTGTTTGGCCAGGTGGCTAAGAAATGTGGCGCCGAATGATCACTAAGTTCCGGAAGATATGATAGCATAAATAGGTTTTCTGGGTGAGAAGTTAGAATCAGATCTAGAATGTTAGACGATTGTGTAGTTTGCCTTGTAGGGGTGATGATCAGTTGAGTTACAGCAAATGTCTGGCACGTGTTGATAAAATCACACTCTGAAGAATTTGGGGACGACTAAGTTGAGTTCGACTCATCTATTGCGGGGAAGGTAAAATCGCCTAGTATGAAAATAGAAGAATGTCAAAGTTTCGAAGTTGCTATGTGGAGGGCACTGTGGAATTGGGGAACGAACTAAATGTCACTATCGGAGGGGGGGGGGGGGGGGGTGGAGGGGGTAGCAAGCGCAGATTACTGTCGGCGGAAACGAGGCATTTGAGCAGATAAATAATATTTCGAAAGGTGACTCAACATTTAAGTTGTAGCACTGAGACACCCCCGCCTCGTTTGCCAACCCGGTCGCAGCGGAAAACATCAAAATTGTAAAATATTGGATGTACTTCGTTATTGTGTATTGATTAATTCAACCTGGTTTCAGTTAGTACGACAATGTTGCATCCAGTGGTGTCAATGAGACTTGCGAGTTCATCGCGTTTTGTGTGTGTGTGTGTGTGTGTGTGTGTGTGTGCGCGCGTGTTGTGTGTGTGTGTGTGTGTGTGTGTGTGTGTGTGTGTGTGTGTGTGTGTGTGTGTGTGTGTGTGTGTGTGTGTGTGTGTGTGTGTGTGTGTGTGTGTGTGTGTGTGTGTGTGTGTGTGTGTGTGTGTGTGTGTGTGTGTGTGTGTGTGTGTGTGTGTGTGTGTGTGTGTGTGTTCGTGCGTGCGTCCGTGCGGGGGAAAGGGGGGGGGGGAGGTTCTGCTGGCTGAGCGCCAGTCTTTCGCACGCGTCAGAGGACGCTTACGGCATACTTGATGGAATATTTCTTTCTTTCTTTCTTTCTTTCTTTCTTTCTTTCTTTCTTTCTTTCTTTCTTTCTTTCTTTCTTTCTTTCTTTCTTTCTTTCTTTCTTTCTTTCTTTCTTTCTTTCTTTCTTTCTTTCTTTCTTTCTTTCTTTCTTTCTTTCTTTTTTTCTTTCTTTCTTTCTTTCTTTCTTAATGAAATAATGATTCGTGCTGTGCTTTATCTCTTTCGTGCGATTACACGTGCTGCTTTCTTAAATTTGCATTTGCATTCGCTTCCATGTTTTGTTCCCTAGGATGCGGGATCGAATCCCGGCCTCGGCGGCCGCTTTTCGATGGAGGCGAAAGGCAAGACGCCCGTGTGCTGTGCGATGTCAGTGCACGTTAAAGAACCCCAGGTGGTCGAAATTTCCGGAGTCCACTACGGCATCTCTCATAGCCTGAGTTGCTTTGGGACGTGAAACCCCACAAACCAAACCAAACCAAAGCATGTTTTGTTCCCCCCGTTCGTTTATTCTTTCTCTATTTCGCTTTTTCTTCTCTTCCCGTTCGTTTAATAATCGTCACTCATCTTCCTGTATACCTTGTTACTATGGGCTTCAATTAGAAATCAAAATAGCCTAAGTGATCCCAGGCAGCTACTGCTTTTCTAACATGCTTTTGCGATACCAAACGCTGCCCTGTCTCTCGAACGTCACTAATTGCATCTGTTGCTAAGAGGTCCGGTCCTCGCCTCTACTTGAATGTTAAATCCGGTTGTGCGAGCTTAAAATAAACCATCATATATTTCTCAAAGCCATGGTTAACCCGCTTAATTCGCTATAAGCTAATAAAAAATAAAACGCGTAAATATGGCGTACGGTGCTTTTGTAAACACGGAAGCTTCGCTTACAGATAGCTACACGACTTTTGCGTCCAGAATGATCCGATGAAAAGCCAAGAAGCCGTAGATCATATTTCGGAGCCAGAGGTCTCCGAGGTCATGAAAGCGCAAAATTGCTCGTGAGAGGCTGTATAGAAACGGCCTCTTTGAGGCCCTAGTACTTGCGTGCACTTACCATCAGTCCGGCTTGCATCTAAAACGGGTAACTTCAGGTTGCGTTGCGGATTCGCAAAGTCGCAAGCGGGGGCACATGGAGGAACACTTCCTTTGGATGGTTAATTATGGCGCAGGCATGCTGAAGTCAGACGGCTACGTCATCACTGCTCGCCGTCAGTGTGGAAAACAATATACAGAAGAAACAATTCTTTTGGAACAGCTAGAGACATCACTAAAATGCAGGTACCGGCGAAAGCGTCATGCCATTGTCTACAAATCTTCTAGCAGGGATGAAGCTCGTGTATTACCACGCCTTCTTTTCCTAATGCGTGCACGTAATTTCTTTTTGGCAATGTTTGGAGCGCTTGCCATCTTCTTACGCATTTGGTGTACAGGCCCATTATGTGGATGTTTTTTTTAAGGGGCTAAAGAACCCAAATCGACTCAGGCTGTGGGAGATGCCCTAGTTGGGGGCTTCGGAAATTTCGATCACCAGGGGTTCTTTAACGTGCCGCAATATGCAGAGGTGAGGTTCGTGTTTACAGGCGCATGAAACCTGATGAATGTGAACTTGATATTAAAAGTCGTTTCTTTTGTTTCGAGCTATTGCGAATACACGACGGCTCAAAAATTGATTTATTGTTTTCGAAACAAGGCAGTGTCATTGCCGCTCGCCGCAAAAAGTCACTACGCAGTATACGGCTTCTCGAGCTTGTCAGTCGGGATGCACTTTGCACGGTGGAAAATTCTTCCTTCGCCCGCTTCTTCCTTTCTTTTTATTACATTTTGCTCAACGTCCATGCTGGTTCCTCTTAGAATGCTATTTAAATCACCGTGGTAAATAAAGATGGGGCCACACAGTTGGGTCACACGCATGCCTGTATGTTCGTGGACAGCTTTTCGTTACTCTGCAGCAGACAGGGCGCCTTTGTCATCAGGCCGCGACGTGTATTGTACGGAGCAGCGGTGCTATGGTTGAAGGGGAAGTTGGAATCAATCGATCAGCCAATCAATCAATCAATCAATCAATCAATCAATCAATCAATCAATCAATCAATCAATCAATCAATCAATCAATCAATCAATCAATCAATCAATCAATTAATCATTGAATAGAGTTTTGTGGAGATTACAGGGTAATATATCTCAGGCGCTGCGTTAAGTGACACGCCCTTACAATATCAGAGCTGACAAAAAAAAAAAAAAAAGGTTCACAAGGTTAGTGTGCAGGGATGCTCTGGTAATTGGATGAGAGCTATTACGGAAAAAGAAAAAACGAGCAACTGTCTGACATAGAGATGTGTCAAACCTAGTCCGCCTGCAGAAACAGGCCTGAATAAGTTATCGCGCCGCATAGGCTAAAAACTGGACGACCATATGAATGTCGCAAGCGTTCGGTGAAAACTTTGGATGTAATTCCTCGCGCAATGGAGTACCTGGAAAACATAATAATGTTTTGTAGCCAGAAACATGTACAGGCCTGTGCTTGGCCAAAAATTGATAGGCGGTATGGAACAAAAGTCTGAGCATAGTTTTGGAGTGTCATGACCCGCGCCTTCCAGTATCACCAATTAAACTTGAATTCATAAAGGGTAACTCCGAGATATTTAGAGGGAACACGAGACCATTCAATTCCAGCATAATGAGTCGGCATTCCTCCCCATGGACCAAACCATAGACCCGAACTTCTAGACTTATTCATTTGAGTCCAGATACAATTTCAAATTGCTCAATGGTTATAATTTTTTCAATGCTGGGTTTGTCAGGGCAGAAAATCGTCAAATCATCGGCGTACGCAAGCACTTTGACTTCATTACTAAAGGCAACATAACCACGGATGTTGTTTCGCAGTACACGCAAACAAAGTGGCTCTAGGTTGAGGGTAAAGAGTAGCGGTGGCATAGGACAGCCTTGCTTCACGGATGATCGAATTGACACAGGCTCTAAGAGGTGACCATTAACAATCAAGCGAGTGGAACAGTTGTCGTAACAAAGTTGCACCCCTTTAAGTACAGTTCATTCAACATTTGCACGCTCGAGAAGAGAAAACAGAAACGAATGCCGGACACGATCAAATGTCTTCGCAAGGTCAATCTGAAGCAGAGCACGCTGCTAATAAGAGCCAGAGCAAGATTCGAGAATTGTACGTGTAATATGTATGTTATTTTGTATGGAGCGTCCCCTCAAGCCACACGTCTGATTAGGGCCAATGAGAACCGTCATCACATATTGTAAACGATTTGATAGTACTTTCGCAGAAATTTTGTAGTCCACATTACCAACGTGATTGGCCTATAACCATCCATTGAGAGCAATTTTTCTTTATCCGTACACTTTGGAATTAAGACTGTGATTCCTAGTAAAGGACTGAGGAAGGACCCCCGCATCAAAATTTAAAGCCAAAATCTGCAGCAAGACAGAACTCAGCAAAGGTTTAAAAGTTTTGTAAAACTCGCATGATATTCCATCAGGGCCAGGTGTTTTAGAGAGGGGTAATTGGTCAATTTCCTGCTCAATTTCCGGAGATCATGAAACGATCGTGAAACGCTCTTTATAATTCCCATTGTCTACCGTGAGGATCATAGCGGAATATCGCGATAGACAAAGCGCCTTTCCTTTCCAGCAAACGAATTACAGGACGCCGGTGAACTTTGATGCCTTCAATGAAATGCTCGTTGTGTTCGTTGTTGTTGTGGCTGTTTTTCAGGTGTGGGAAACAGCCTTACTTGGTCAAGATAACTAGGGACTGCATCGATACCTTGCTGTATTGTCTCCACTACTGCTCCAGGAGATCCAGAAGTGCACCAAAGAGTAGTAAGGTCGTCTGCACAGAATGTATATATTAGTTTTGGGATAGACGGTATAAATATTCTAGAGGGCACATTTGACCACTAAAGTGCGATGAGGCAAAAGCCATTATAGCGCGGTGGATCGTAGCCCTACACCATACGGCACCTCTATCTCCCTCTCTTCTTTCGCTCCCACCTTCCTCTCTTCCTTTACGGCGTGGTACGTGTCCGCGGAGAATTGTGACAGATACTGGGCCTTTTTTATCTTGTAAATGAACTTCAAACGCCGCTGATGCCTTCTGTTGTTGCGACTCAAGGAAGAAGGAAATGAAAATGCACGGGCCTGCTCAACACCAGTTAGTATAGGTGGTGTTGGCCTGCTACTGGCTCTGTAGCTGAGCCACTGATTGATTTATTGGAAGGGGAAGGCGCGGTAACTGTCTCACTTGTTTTCTGTGGACACCGCAACTACGCCGTAAGGGAAGGGAGGAAGGTGGGAGTGTAAGTGGAGAGAAAAGGGAGGCGTAGTGGATGACTACAGAGTAATTTCGACCGCCTGGGGACCTTTAACGTGCGCTGGCATTGCACAGCACGCTGGCGCCTCTACGTTTCGCCACCAACGAAACGCAGCCGCCTGTGGTCGGGTTCGAGCCCAGGTACTCCGGCACAGTAGTCGGGCCTCTTTACCATTGCACCACCGCGGCGGGGCAACACCTTCTCGACATTTACAAGGCCTGCTCACATCCTCCTCTCCCCAGCGTCTACGTCACGCTAGTTGTCCTTTTCTGCCGTTTGGACGGTACACCATCCTTCGTGTCGCGTGGCGTTCCTTGGCGCGCGTTCATGTGGGATTGCAGATGGCAGGAACGCTAGACAAAATGAGACTTCTGGTTGGTCGCTTCGATTTTGGTGGCTGCTGATGTCACTTCTCTGTCAATCAATCAGGTGCGCCGCTCGCCCGGATACCTTTGTTCGACGACACTATGAGCCAATAAAGGCTTTCTCCGAACGTTCCCGGAAACAGGTTCGAGCGAAAATGTTTGAGCAACTGAAAATCAGCTTTTTAGTCGTCGCTGCCTACTTTCTTGATTAGGTTTGGTGCTGCACAGCTCCGCGTTGACGTTATTTTTGGGTTGCTTTCCGCGCTCAAGTGTGCTTTCCATCGCGTGCATACATTTTTGCATGTATCAGTACGTGCAAAATATTGAAGTGTGACCAACACACGACCTACTGTAGGTCGTGGACCAACACACGACCCGGTGCTTGAAACGAAGATATAGCGTTGCGCAGAAGTCTACACTTGACGTGGCGTAACATTGGGTGGTGGTGTGCTCCTGTGTGTCGCGGGAGCTATGACACTGGTCCCAAGGTGCGTGTTGACGCGTTTCCAAAGGATACCAGCATGAAATGAAGCGTTGTGCTCGTGTTTGTGTGTGCTTCTTATGTTGTGTTACCTGCTCCGCTGCCTTCTTCCAAGAAATGAATCGTGGATTACAGTTATCCCGCGGAAGTATTTCACTCCCAGCGTGCATTCAATGGTGACAAACTGAAGTTTATGCTGTACTGCCCTTGTCCCACGTGCTCGACCAGACAGTCATGTAGTACTTAAATAATATTTCACGTGAAAAGACTGGCAGTCTAAGTGAATTAGACCAGGCCAGGGATAACGAACAGAAGTATGCAGTACTGTGCTGGACTGCTTAATAACACGCAAATTATTTGATAGTGTGTCCATGTACAGGCAATAAGTGACTACATATTTTTCATATATTGCGCAAGTTTGTGAACTTCACTTCCAAGAGAAAGACCCAATGAAGAGGCTATCACACATTGATGCAGCAACAGGAAAGAGTTTAACAGTTGACAGTGACAGGTTTCACTTGGTGTCCAATGCCGTATCACCTATTTATCCGAACTGCACTGCTTACTTGAACCAGTCCCAGCCCCGGAGGGCCATGCCGTTGTCCACCACCGAAGCGGTGCGGGTGAAACGACGGCCTACAACTTACAAGATACAAATCCGGCGGCAGGCTAGCCCCGTAGGCATTTCATTTTTGCGACATGCCGCCTTGGAAACCTGTAAAAATGGTCACACACCAGAAACTCTAGTGCGGCATGTAGTGCGTGCCGCAACAAACGTTACTTTGAACAACTTTTGTAAAATGAGAAACGATCATATTTAAAGTGCGGCGCAAAAAACAAAGCTGCGGAAAGAAAAATGAAGACGTCAAGCAAGAAATGAAATTGGCCGCTTCCAACCCTTCCTGTCAGTAAAACGCTGTGTAAAAGCATTTGCGTCTCTATTTCAGGACACTGTTTACAAGTCTAAAAGCTACCTTAGATATTGGCGGTGCATGCCTCGGTGGTGCGAAAAAAAGTGTTAGTCAAGTTCCCTTAATAATTACCGAACGCAAAAAACCTGCAACAAACGCGCACCTGGGCAAGCAGCCGCGAGAGATTCAACGCGAACGCCAGGCGCCCGAAAGCAGCGTCCGGGGTGGCGAGGGCAACTGGCGTGACGTCACGGCCTCCGTGGAAGGGCCTTAGTCAAGAGTGTGTTGGGCGGGGTTGGTTGGTTGGCTGGTTCACAGGAAGGGAAAGGCGCAGTATCTGTCACACTTGCTCTGTGGACACCTGAACCGCGCCGTAAAGGAAGGGAGGGAGGTGGGAGTGAAAGTGGAAAGAGAGAAAAGGGAGCCATAGTGGAGGGCTACGGAGTAATTTCGACCACCTGGGGATCTTTAACGTGCGCTGACATCGCACAGCACACGGACGCCACTTCGTTTCGCCTCCATCGAAACGCAGCCGCCGAGGTCGGGTTCGAACCCGGGAACTCCGGCTCAGTAGTCGGGCGTCTTACCACTGCGCCACCCCGGCGGGGTAGGTTCTTTAATAATAATAATAATAATAATAATAATAATAATAATAATAATAATAATAATAATAATAATAATAATAATAATAATAATAATAATAATAATAATAAAAATTTGTTCACAGGAAAGGAAAGATGCAGTACCTGTCACACGTTTCTGTGGCCGCGCCGTAAGGGACGGGAGGAAGGTGGAAGTGAAAGTAGAAAGAAAGAAAGAGGAGCCGTAGTGGAAGGATACGGAGTAATTTCGACCGCCTGGGGATCTTTAATGCGCGCTGACATCGCACAGGGCACGACGTCTGTCGCCGGCTGTCGAGATCGAACCCGTGTACTTCGGCACAGTAGTCAGGCGTCTTACCACTGCACCACCGCGGGTGGTACTTTAGGTTTTGAGGAAAGGAAGGCGCAGTATACTTTGGGTGGAAGCCACGGAATCGTGGATAACCACACTTCATTAGGTCAAGGTCACTTGGTCAAATTTAGCGCCACGCGAAGGCTGGCTATACCCAGCGTAGTGAACATTTAGTTTCAATTGTAAATTAGTTTGTAAGAAAGGAAGGGCGTAGTACCTGGGCACTTGAAGGTGAAAACCTCCGTGACGCTGATGATTCGAATAGCTGGCAGGGGACACACAGCAATGTTCTCTTCTGTGCGCACGAGGCAAAGGAGGTAGCTCAGCTACAGAGCCAGTAGCAGGCCCGTGTATTTGGTTGGTTGGTTGGTTTGTGGGATTTAACGTCCCAAAGCAACTCAGGCTATGAGAGACGCCGTAGTGGAGGACTCCGGAAATTTCGACCACCTGGGGTTCTTTAACGTGCACTGACATCGCACAGCACACGGGCGCCTTGCTTTTCGCCTCCATCGAAAAGCGGCCGCCGAGGCCGGGATTCGATCCCGCGTCCTTAAGAACAGTAGTCGAGCGCCGTAACCACTGCGCCACCCCGGCGGGGTCCGTGTATTTTCTTTTCCATTTTACAGCCACAACAACTCAGCGCTGCTAAGACATGGCAAATCCTAAAGGCCATTATGGACCTCATCAAGACCAAGCGAGAGGGGCAGAAGTCGCTGCAGCTGTTTCCAGATGCATTCCCAGGCACGAAGGAAGATGTGATCGAAGCCGTCCACAGCAAATGCTTCGGATTAGAGCTAGAGGATCCATCTCCACACGCAGAAGAGTACAGAGAGGACCAAATCTGAAAATGGACAAGCCGATCACGGAGGAAGAAGTCCGGGCGGCAATATCCAGCGCCACTCGAAACAGGGCGGCTGGCGACGACAAGATCTCTAATGCCATATTTCGGAACATGAGCAACAGCAATATCAAGACACTAGCAGACTTTATGAACAAGCACAGGGTTGCGGGAGCGGTTCCAGCGCAATGGAAACACTCGGTGATCCCTAAACGGGGGAATAAATTGGCAGTATTTAAGGCCCATTTATTTAACTTCGTGCCTGGGGAATATTTTCGAGAGAGTTGTCAACAATATGCCTCAGAATTATTTAGAGGAGAGCGCTCAGATGCCGACGCCATGCTTGGCTTCAGGGAAAAGCTATCAGCCCAGGACGTTCTCCTGAAGATCAAAGAAGAGGTCCTGATGAGTATCCCGCGCTCGCCAGAACACGTGGTTTTGGCAGTGGACAATTAATGTGTATTTGATAATGTTAGCCACAAGCGGATTTGGGACGCTCTGGCAGACACGAGTTGTGGAACCAAAGCCTACGAGTACGTTCGGAGATTTCTGAGCAACCGGACAGATTGGTCGCATGGAAACACAGACTTTCTCCCCGCCCAATAAGGGGACGCCTCAAGGAGCAGTCATTTCGCCCACGCTTTTCAACGTGACTATGATTGGCCTGGAGAGGCGCCTAGTGAAGGTGGAGGGCATACAGCACGTTATGTACGCGGATGATGTCACCATCTGGATGACCACAGGATCCCTCGGGGAGAAGGAAGCAAAACTGCAAAAAGCATAATTTGTGATAGAAGAATATCTAATACAGGGGGACTTGGAATGCTCATCAGGGAAATCAGAACTGATCAGATTCTGGCGAGAGAAGGGCAACCGCTCTGTTTCCACAGACCAAGGCCACAAGCTGGAGATCCGGCTACAAGGAGAGACCGTTCCCGAAAAGACTACCGTGAGGATCCCGGGGATGTGGCTGCAATCGAATCAAAGGTGCCAGCGCCGCCCGAATGATGGCGCGGGTGACCAGCAAAAAGATGAGGATGAAGGAGCTGGACACTTTTAAACTGGTCCGGAGCCTCGTGATTAGCAGAGTAGCGCATGCTCTACCCTACTTCAATATGGTCAAAGGAGAGCAAGTCACAGCGAACGCCATCATCAAAATGGCAATCAAGACCGCACTCAAGCTCCCCAAGAACACGCTAAACCACACGCTGGCAGATCTGGGTCTACACAATACAATACAAGAATTGGCAGAAGCCCACCTCAAGTCACACTGAACAGACTTCTGTAAACGAGGACGGGAAGACGGGTGCTGGAAAGGTTGGGGTACAGTACGCACCTACAGGCTTATAACAAGACGAAAGCGGTACCGCGGGAAGTCAGAAATTGGCACTGAGTTCAGCCCGTACCAAGAAGCATGAACCCCCGCCTACACCCGTGAAGGAGACAGGTGAGGGCAAAGTATTATGAGAAAGCATTCGGCCAACAAGTCGCGCCAAGGTTCACCGACGCAGCTTTATACAAACCCAACGCAAAGAGGGCGGCAGCCACGGTCACGGGCTGCGAGGACCACGATATAGTTAGTGCCTCGATCCAAAACTGTGCGATCACCGAAGAATGAAGATGTGTCTATTGCACTGGCCAGCAGGCAGGAAAGAGAAACAGCGGAGAGTCTGACGATACTGTCGGATTCTCAATCCGCATGAAGAAATTTTCAGCGGGGCAAGATATCTAAGACAGCACACCAAATCTGGACTACCACAAGCGAGCCAACACAACCATGCACTCAAACACTAGTGTGGATTCCTGGGCACGCAGGGATCGCGGGGAATTGGCACACGGACATGGTAGCCCGAGGACGTACAACGTATACTGTGTGCGCAACAGTCTCGCGGCAGAGGACCTGATTCCGCTGGACTCCGACTACACCATAATACTACAGCACCACAGAAGCTTGCAGAAAGTACATCCTGAGCCACATAAGAAGCTCAGCAACGAGGAGGCCATAGATCTGAGGCGGCTACAGACGGACACCTTCATTAATTTTCGCATATTACACGTGATGCATCCCGCGACATTCAGAGACGAATGCCCATGGTGCGGGAATACCACTATTCTGTACCACATAACGTGGGAATGCAGTGAACATCAATTGCAAACAATTCCAAATCCAAATGAAAGGCAATTGGAGGCTTTGCTGGCCAGCTCTGACCAGGAGGCTCAGCTTTACCTGGTCACAAGAGCTCTCAAGCTGGTTGAAGCCAGCGGTGCCCTGGACTGAGGCATCGGCTGAAGAGGTGAAGATCACCATGCATTCAGTAAAGTTTTACTCACTCACTGGCGTAGTGAAGCTTTGGCTTCAAATCAGCAGCCGCTCTGGATCGCATACGGTATGAAAGCGAAAGCTGGGTCGTGCGATGCGCAGCGCGACGGCAGCTCCCTACGCTCTCCCCTGTGACACGCGGCACCATTAACTGGTAGCGCGATGCTTTCTGTACTCTTTCTGCATCTCAGACTCCGCACTCTCTGTTCATTTTCCTCTGGCTGGGCCAGCTGAGCTACGTCACGTGGTGTGCAAATGTGATTAGGGCTACACATATGCAAACTAGCAAACCAGCACTGAGCGTCTAGCAAGTTGGACTAAACACTTGACAGGCAACTGCATCCTAAATTTGAAGGGAAATGTCATGACACCACCCAGGACGCTCGAAGAATGTTTTTGTCAATTTTTATACTAAAGAGGAAATCTAGCGTCAGCTAGAGCTTCTCTACGATGCCGTATAACGACGCCATTTTTGTAGGTACCGCCGTTTTGTTGATAACGCCAGCAGCAACTACACCTAAAACAGCAACGTCAAATAGATGATTGTGTGCGCATATTTTCAGAGTAAATACTGACCGTATCCCTACAAGGGCTCTACATTCAGCACGAGCTCCAGCGTTATCTCTCTGTACTACTAGGCAATCCGAGAGTATGCCTTTGAAGCATGTTTCCCTAATTCAAGGCCGCATCTATGTAGCTCAATAGGGCGGAAGGATCCCGGCTTATTTGCAGTATTTGAAAAGGCGTCATCGAAAGCAATTTTATTAATTTTTATATGCAGCCAGATGTTTCGCAATAGGCGAAAGGGGGTACAGCGGTGCGCGGTAAGGGAAAAGCTTACAAGGAAGAGCAGTAGAGGTTGCTACCGGTAACTGCGCCTTCTTTGTACATGCAAATATACAGGCGCCGTGATATTAACATTCTGTGTCCACTATTCCATCGCAATATGCAGAAAGTGTAACTAGCTCGAAGTGATTAGTGCCATTCATTGAGGTTAAAAACGACCGTCCTGCCATGCAGTGAGAGAGAAATTTAAGCTTTAATTTTAACTCATGTTCGTGAAATGAACGAAGACATGCAGACAGTAAGCGGCAGCAGAAATTTACTAGAGCAGAGGCTGTTCCTGATTTAGCTAACTGGCAACACCGGGAATGCTTCGATGAAATTCGAGAACTACCCTTGCTTTACTAAACCACAGAAAAGCCCCTACTCCCCGCCCTAAAGGTAGTGGAGGCAGTTTAACATTGGACAAGCAAAATATTCCTCCTTTTATAACGATCTTCTGTCTTCACATTCCTTCCTCTGTCAGTTTCCTGGGACATCGACATACTGGCACATTTTTTTCGGTTTGTTGCTTTAGAGGGGATATATTTTTACTTTTACATTGAAAGGTTAGGAGGCGTGTGGGCAGCCTTGGCTGCAATAGCATGCGAAGGACGTGCTGGCAAGACGAGACATAACGTATACTAAACATGGATAGCTTTGATACTGACGGTCATTTGTGAAGCAAGGCAGCAGCCGAACGCTGTCTACTACTTCATCTCTGTTTTCGAAGTGGTGCAATTCGTTTATTTTTTTTGTGCACTATAAAAATTTTGTACGAATGTAACCTTGCATCATTTTTGTCAGACCCCCGAGTCTGTTCGCACATGCCGCTCCCACCACAGACCGTTGTTTTTTTTCCCCGTTGCTTACGCCTCATTATGCGCGCCGTCGCGCCCTTTTTTTTCTGGAGCCCCGGGCACGGAGCCTGTGCCAACGTGACTGACGACATGTGCGCGTAGACGACCACTGCCGCCCAGGAAAGGTGAGTGCATCGCTGACTCGTGCCTTGCCTTTTGAGCGTATTCCGAGAGCGTGCACATGTACAAATGCCTTCGACCTCTGGACTTCCGAAAGTCGCTCTCGCGACCTCTAGTCCCTGTCTCTGTCTGTTCCCGCCATTTTGGATCACTGCCTTGTCCGGAAACCAGGGGTTGACGTGCGCGATACCGCGTTGACCCCGTGTACACAGAGGAGCAGGCATAGATGACAACGAAACCCTCATTCGCGTCGTTCACCGCCCGCGGAGCGAAGCGTTCTTTTCATCCGTGAACCCGTTGTCTACGTGCGCACACACGCCAGCACGTAGGTACAGAGACACACCCCCGTTGAGCGACTTCCAGAGAAGGGACAAAAAAATAAATAAATGTGTGACCCGCTGCGAGCGACGAGTCACGCTGTCTAGCCACCGCGCTCCACACGTCGGTCGCCCGCCGGTCTCGTGCCGAGCGCGGACAGACGGCGCGTAAGAGAACATCTAATTCCTGTCTGGCGGCGAGAAACAAACAGCCTTGATTGATTGCGTCGGCAGACTTCTCGGAAGGGCGGTCTCCCTAGACCTGCTGCTTCTCGATCGAGCCAATTTGCGCTTGTGGGCTGAAGCGCGAAGAATGTGATCCTCGACATATGTCCCGGCAGAGCCGCCGTCGTAGCTATTGTTTCTTTCCACTGTATAGGGACATTCGAGCAGGGCATCAATCATCGATCACGGGCGTCTACTTAGTGCTGCCACCCGGGAGGCGCAAATTATCTCCACGTAATGGGCGCAGAGTGGTGACGTAAGTGCTGACGTCATGGAATCTCCGATGTTGCGATATAAGTCGTGACGAGGCTCTTTCTAGTAGTGTCTCTTTTACGAACCTGTGTACTCTCCGAGAGTACGGATGTGCATGCACAGACGCGGACGGATGGGAGCATGCGTCATCTCGTACACAAACCGCTGCAGGTTGTCACGTCGTGGAACGAACAATGGAAACAGTAAATTTCTGCCGATTACTCTTCAACGGGCCTACGTCTCAGTTTCCGTGAAACGAAGACTCCGCAATACACGCTCGGCGACAGTCACTTTCTGCGCCGGCCACTGATGAGCCAAGAAAGGATTTGGCCTTAACGGGGAATCGCAGAAAGAACGTACGACACAAAGACGAGAAAAAAAAAAACAAAAAAACATCGTATGGTATTTTGTATGGTGCGGCGTTCGAGGAAGCACCAGATATTTGAAAGGCACCCCACGGACGCCTAGATCGGACGCCCGACGGGGTCAGCTTCACATATACGTTGCTTGGTTGGTTGGAAAACCTTCATTTTCAACGGAAAAGGGCGTCCTCATCCATGCCACCGGCGCGCATGCTGGGGATACTCTTACTGCTGCACACGGTGCATCGTATTTGCTCTCATTATCATTATAAACCAAATGTACTATTATCATGCGGATGTAACGTAACACGTCTGCGCCTGCGATTAGAGGCTGGCAGATAGCCCTTGGCTTGTTGCGGCCTCTTCCGCTAGATGGATTGTGCGACGCTGGATCGCAGGGTCCGCTCTTCGCAGCAGGGTATCCCAGACTTCTCTACTTGTCATATTAAGGCGGAAGCCTTTAATGGCTCATACTGTCTTGGACAAAGTGTGTCCCGCTCTTGCGGCGGCTGTCGCGTGGCATTCCTTGGCGCGCGTTCACGTGTGGGATTGCAGATGGCAGGAACGCTAGACAAGATGAGATTTCTCAGGTTTTCGCCTTTCACTACTTTAGTCGCTAAAGTACCTGATAAGTTTTTTTGTCCTATCCCCGGAGATTATGGGCACTCCCAAATTATGGGGACGAAGGTACCTCTCGACCACTAGTGTTTGCACTGATGGTTGTCCCTAAGGTCTGGTAGTACATGAAACGCCCAGACCGGGTTCATGAAAGTATTAGCACGGCCGCTCGATGGAAGCGCACTGGGTGCGCTTCGATCGAGCGGCCGTGGTACTAGTTTGTAGCCGTCTCCATGTGACAGCTTCTCTGTTATTTAGGCTAACAATTGGGGGGGGGGGGGGGTACCAGTCTACGTCCCAATTTATAATAGTCGATGATTTGCTCGTAATTTTGCAGACGCTCGTTGTATCGACAGTGTTCGGGGGGCTCGAAGGCTACCCGGAAGTAGGGCTAGCTCGTGAGCCGCCTCGTTAACAGGAGCGGCAGCGTGAGCGGGCATCCAAATCGAATCACCTGGTAACGTCATGACCAGTCGTGACGTCATGGTCGTATGTGACATCGTCGGGACCTCAATTACAGTTGTTAGACATGGCCAGAGACGACTTCTGGTGGATGTAACGTAACACAACACCGTTTCCGTGGCTATGTCGACGTCCGCACTATTTCGACGCAATTTTGACATTTGTGACTATAATTAACTGATTCATCTACAGTCTCTAAACTTGGCTTCTAGGTTCATATTTTCGTTCTCTATCTGATGCAGCCATTATTTTTCTCTAGAGTTATTAGTTCCAGCTTAGCGAAAACGTTACGGACGACGAACTCGATCGTGGCCGCGAGCTTGAGCGATTAGAGACTTTCGCCTTAAAAATTAGAGGGTCTCTTAGAAGGATCTATTCAGAGGAGAACGGTGAAAGTCTGAGCGTTACTGCTGCACACGGTGTCTGCTCTCATTATCATTATCAACCAAATGCACTGTTATCATCCCTACTGTCATCATTGTCATAATCGATAATTGCAGGGTCATTATCATCGCTACTCTCATCATCGCGGTAGGCAAGGATAATTGTGATGAGTGTTTCACAATCCAGGCGTGGCGCAGTTAGTTAAAGCGCACGGCTGGAGATCCGAGGGATGGAGGTTCGATTGCTGGCGCAAATCCCCGGCCGTGCACTTCAGGATTTTTATTTTTCTGGTGACGTCATCAGGGCAACTTGCATCTAATTTCCCTCCTAATACACCCGTTATTAGCAAGCGACCCCTCAGCGCAGTGATCCGAGGCACAGATTTCGTGCACAACTCTCGCGCACGGAATATTGTTTCATGAGAATTAAAAAATAGCTTCCTCGCGAAGGCGGCGCCACATAAAAAGTCCCGATACGCGTTCCAAAACGTAAAATCGGCGTTTCTCGAAATTACTCCGTAGCCCTCCACTACGGCTCCTATTTCTCTCTTTCCTTTCACTTCCACCTTCCTGCCTTCCCCTACGGCGCGGTTCAGGTGTCCAGAGAAACAAGTGTGACTGATACTGTGCCTTTCCCTTCCTGTGGACCAACTATTATTATTATTATTCTGCAGCGCACTCTCCGACGAAGCTCTACATGCGCACTCCGAGCATGATTTAAGATTGCGGCTTATCCTAAGACTGCTTTCTTTGAAGGCCAACAAATAAGGCTACGCAAATGGTAGCTTGACATAAACAACGGAGCTAGTCGCTTTTCTTGGCCATATACCGGGGACAAAATAACGGAGCACACTATTTACTTCTAAAAGTTTTCACGAGTTGCATAATTGAAACTGGCAGTCATGGTATGTGCGAACCAGTAGTAGACGTCAGTGCCTTTCCGCATGGTCAAATATTGCTTTCTTATCTCCGGGCAGAAGGTGTGATTTTAATTTGTATGAAAAAGCGTGCTCCGTTTACTTAAGTTCGCACCTGTACAAATTTTGCGTTGACACTTTCTCCCTCAAGCCAATAAAAAAAAAAAAAAAAATTAGCCAGTTAATTTTTAATATTTTTGGCGAATGAAAAAAAAAAATACTGTAGGTAGAAACAGACAACCGTAAACTGCTCTTTGGTGGTGTCACTTGTCTGGGACTCGCAGCATTTTAAAAACATTGCAATCAACTCAGACGCGCGCGGCGTAGTACTTACTGATGTATGTGCATCGGCTTTATTTTCTTTTCAACAGTGACTTGCAGCTCTTTTTTCGGACTCTTGGTTCTAGGCGAGACCTGCCGCTGGAGGGAATATCTGAAGACAGAATTGGTCCTCGTTTTGTTGGAGAGCGTATTTGTTCGACTGGGAATATTCGCTGTCCTTCAGTGTCATGCGCTTCTTGCGGTGAGTTCGAATTCTGAGCTTGTATGGCTGATCTATAAGTACGGCTCCAGCGATGTAACGTTTGAGAGTCACGGCGGAATTCTTTCTTGACTTTTTTTTTTCTTTTTTTTTTATTATTCCAGAACGTCAAAGGAGAGGCCGGCGCCTGACAGCGCAGTGAATCGTACATATTCGAGGGCTTAAGCGGTATCTCCATACAAGCGCCGTGGTGGGCTTAAATTAACACTACATGAGCATGCGATGCTTAAGGCAGGATTCTTGCAAGCTGTTCCTAAGTAGAAGTTTATATTTCGTCAAGGAATAAAGAAGCGACGACAGTGTGCTGCTGTTAGAGGTCAAACTATAAGAAATTAGCACCTCGTTTCCAGGACCAGCGTTGTTCCTACTACCCAGGCATGCGATGTAATTTCCCGCAGCATGCGACAAGAGTGCCAAATAAATTATGTTCACTTTCTATCTTTCCCTTGAACACACTAACGTTATGTTATCGAATGCACTGCTCCTATTTTGTTCTAAACGCATTACAAGGTGAATGCCGGATGAAAGTACTTTTAATGGCGGATCCTGGTCTTTGCTGCTCAATCACCAGTCTCTTTCTCTTCTTAAAGCACTGTAGCTGTTCTCCCGAACGCAGTATAATTTAGCACGTGTTGTTAGGCTAGTTATTACTATGGTATAAAGCCGCAAATTATTGGTCAACAAAACTACGCATAATAAAAACGCACACTGCTTCGGAGGGAAACACATGCCTGGAACAAATGAGTCGTTCTATAGCGTCAAGAGCTATGTTTGTAGCACGAAACTGCGCAAAGAAACTGCCGTGTCTTTCCTATATTACCCTCCTGGTGATTTTCGTGCAACGCCTCGGCCTTCTCAGTAGAACGGACGAAAAAAACAGCACGAAAAGACGTATATACCAAGGCATACAAGCACAGCACGGGCTCTGTGCTTGCGTGTGTTTCTCTATCCACGTCCTTTCGGGTTGTTTCTTCGTTAATTAGCCAACAAGCCCAGACAAAAGTCCTGATCTCACACATCGCATTCGAAGTTGCTCTCTTTAATGGAGGCTCACGTTTTGGTGCTGTCCCTTCCAAGCCTCGGCAGCCGGAGCTAGCAACCGTAAAAATTCTCCAGGAACATCGCCGAATTCCGACTTGCTGTTCGTTATAAAAGTTTAGCGAAGGGCTTTGTAAAATAGAGTTACACGCATTTACATTCTCGCGTCTTTCGCTTCGGTATGCTTTCTTTTTTTTTTTTTTCATGCTTCCAAGAAAGCGCAGGCACGTGCGGACTCGTTTACTAGCGCCCTGTTGCTATCTCCCTCAGCGGGGCTGCGCTATAAAGAGTAGTCAGGCAGCAACATTTTGCCATGAGCTTGCTGCATCACATAACACACGCTGCAAGTACATCTCCGTCCAGCCGTGCAGGGCAACTTTTATTTCTCACTTGTTCCCGCGCTAAATCTAGGCGGATTCTTTTAGTGCTCTGCCCTAACTGCGAAGGGATTACGGTTTTGCTTTTGATCTTCAATTTTACTGTAAGCGTGAGCTCTCTCACTCCCATTGTGAGAGCTATTGAACAGTGAAGCAGTTTTGTCGAGCAGTAAGTCTGCCGTCCACCCAGGAGCGGATCGCCATTTTACAACGGAGGATTTGGGATCAAATCGACTCCAGATCACATAGTTGATTCATCGTAGGCAGGAATAAAGCTGTCCTTGATTTCAAGTGACAATAAAGAGACGTTGGAACTATATCGTAGTGGCTTCGAAACAAAGGTTTAGCTTGAAGCTAGCAGTCACATTCAACTGGAATGGCAGTTTCGCTTGAGTGGTCGTATTTGATTTGAAATGCCAGGGGTGATGACGCTAGAAGTATGGAAACAGAATGGCAGCAGACTATAAACATAGCTGAGATAGTGTCGCAAATTACCACCCATATCCTGTCCAGACACGATTTTGTTTTTCTATTCATGTAGAAGTGCCAGCTGTGAAAGGAGCAAATGGTTAAGGCCACGTGACGTGCTTTGTTAATTCTGTGACAAAGTGATAACTATTATTGAGAGTGTGTGATGTCTGCTTTTGAGCATTCGATATTTTTAAAGTGGTAATCCCTATCCAGAGCAAACGTTTCACGCTTTCCTATTGCCTATACAGCTAAACTTGTTATTCCATCCCAGATGAATTCATTTAGTTGGAGGCTACAGACACGGGATGCTTTCTATCACCTTCCATAATGCAGGTCTTTTCTCTCCATTTTAATTTTGTCACTTTCACCGGTCTTAAAGCGAGGGAAGGAAAGGGGCGAAATCTTGCCTCTAGATATCGGTGTGTGCGTTGATAGAGCAGAACTATATAGGGCCAATATAAATTCAACGCCCCTTCTACAGTAAGGTGTCTCCTTGAAGATAAGCACACATGCTGCTTTCGGGTGTGAAAACCAACTAAACCGAACTTCCTCTACCTCGTATGGCTCTACGGAGTAAACACGACCCGCGGTCTCTGACCGTCCAACTGGGGAACGTTCCCAGCGCCGCTGTGCGCAAGGAAAACCTACGACGGTGTTCTCACGTGCACGTGTCCATAGAAATCCAAAACGAATAGACAAACAGGACAGCTGGAACCTTGAAGCCCCGACGCTATAGCATGCGCCGCAAATACGGCACACAGATGAAGCTACACGGGAAGCGACTTTTGGGGATCTCCATGATGGCTTCTGCTTCTCTAAATGCCACATAATTCACGGCAGGGGAATAAGGGCACAAAAGAAAAAAAATGGAAATCCAGCGGGAATCACACGACATGTTGTACCAAATGCACCTTAGTGCTATCGGTTACACACTTCGTTTAGATCGGAATGATCGTCTCCCGTTGGTCTTTCAATCATATTCGTGGCTTACGCATTCCATCTCATCTCTACGTGGGAGGCGCTTAAGGGCTGAAGTGAGCATGTGGGACTGTACGATGACGATAGGTCTGTTGGTGCTGGTTTTTGTATGATGAAGGTGGGTTTCCACTGGCTGGATGTCTACTGAAGGGTGGACGTGAATGGTTGGTCGCGAGGGATGGGTGGTGTTTCTGGAGGGCGAATGGGACTGATTGGTGGTAGGTGGGTGTCGGTGGTTGGTGATGAGTTATGGGTCCAGCATCTTGGGAGCGAATGCGCTTGGTGGCGGGTGGCGGATTATTGAGGGAACAGATGAATGTGCCACAAATATGGGCAGGTATGGGGCGGATGCCTTTTATAGGATAGAGAAGGCATCACGCAACACCAGGCGGGCAGTTTAAGACATTTAAGACTTGAGGTGTAACCTTTAATGAAAGCCTTTCATGGAATGCGCATGTAGATTTCCTTACAAGTAAACTTTCGCAAGTAGTGGGACTGGCTTATCGAAATCACTCTCTTCTGTCACGCAATATTATGACACTAATATATAATTCCCTGTTCTCATCGCGACTTAACTACTAGTTTAGCATCCAACAACTAAAGAAAACACGCAAAACGCTCTTGTGTTACAAAAGCATTTTCTTTTTTCGAATTATTGAAAATGTCCAACGTTATTTTCATACCAATTATCTCTTTAAATATGCAATATTAGGCCAGTGACTAAAACTAACGATTGTCGACTCTGTAAGTCACACAAGAATTTATAAATAACTCTAGATTTCTGCAGTCACTAGCTGAACTGAAAGTCAGCCACAGAAAGTAGGCTACACACAAAAATGAACGAAGGAAGCTGTACACATACAGAACAACATAGGGCCTCCAAACATTACAGAACTTACTACCACGGACGTTAAATGATCTGAATACAAAGCATATTAAACTGGAATCAATCACATATACACATGATATTTTTTGTCTATTGAAAGGTGCGCATTATTTTCCTATGCTAGAGGTGTGCACTAGCGTTGTATTAAGGTGTTTTTTCTCGTTCTATTTTCCTCCCTCTGTGAAGAATGTAAATTTATGTTAATTTTAGTGTGCATGCTTTGTGATTGTCTATTTTCTGCACTGTCAGTGCGAAGCTGTCACTGCTATTGTTTTGGGTCCTGCGGCCTTGTCAAGTTGTCATTGCGACAACGTTTTCTGCTGTGCTCCCTCATCCTATGTACACATTGGGTGTAAGTAAATGTTATTATTATTATTATTATTATTATTATTATTATTATTATTATTATTATTATTATTATTATTATTATTATTATTATTATTATTATTATTATTATTATTATTATTATTATTATTATTATTATTATTATTATTATTATTATTATTATCAAGTTATCAGAATTTTTTTCTAGCGTCTTGTCCTCTTGTTATACCGCTGTTGTGGTTACCGAAACCTGGCTGTCAAGTGATATTCCTTCCAATGATTTCTTTCCAAATAATTACTCTGTTTTTCGTAGCGACCGCCCTGAAACAGGTCCCAAATCAAGAGGAGGTGGAGTGCTCATTGCTATTGACAGTTTTGTGAAGTGTGTTCGACGTTCCGATCTGGAAACTGTTGAAGAATGTGTGTGGCTCGAGCTCACTTTAAATCGACATGAAAAACTTTTACTTGCAGCTTTCTACATTCCTCCGAATCTACCTCCTTCAGCCTATGATGATGTTCTGCTCTCAATCGAACATGTTATAACCCGTCATAGCAAACACAAACTTCTTATTTTAGGTGATTTTAATACTCCTGGTATCAACTGGAACTCACTTATTTCTTCTCACAACAATCATTACATATTAAGTAAGTGTAACGCTCTACTTGATTTCATAGCCTTTAACTCTTTGCAGCAACACAATTTCATTGAAAACTGTTGCGGTAATATTCTTGACATCTGTCTATCGAATTTTGAAAGTGTTCGAGTCTCGAGTTCGGACATACCGCTGACTCGCTGTGACAAATTTCACCCTCCGCTTCTAGTTACTACTGCTGTCTCTGCCTCACCTTCTACTAACTCAGATCGGGTGGGGAATTCGCCCCGTTTCGCGTATGCACGTGGTGATTATGTCGGTCTTTTCAATTTCTTCTCTTCCGTCGACTGGTCCCTTTTAAATGACATTAATGATTCAGATGGACAAGTCAGTCGCTTTACAGAAATAGTTCTTGATGGTATGCGTCGGTACATACCTTTGCATACTCCTACGCGTAGGAAGTTCCCTTCCTGGTTTTCAAGGGAACTAATAACGGCGTTAAAGCTCAAGGAACGGGCCCATCGTAAAGCGAAACGCCCTGGGTTTCACAATTGGGCAGATGAGTTTCGCCGTGTGCGTTCTCTTTGCAAACGCTTATACAAGCGGGACTACGACTCCTATCTTGATTCTTTAGAGAGGTATGCCTCAAATCGTCCTAGTCAGTTCTGGCGTTACGTTCGCAAGCGTTCCATTAAATCAGATTTAAGTATCAGCTTAGTTGACTCTCAGGGTTCGGAAATTCGGGATGTTGCCGACAGTTTTGCACAACATTTTTCCTCCGTTTACAAACATCCACATTGTGATTCCGTTTGCCTCCCATCTGGTGCACTATCTAATTCCATTCTCTTTGACGAGGAGTTGATAACTGAGAGTCTTAAGCGTCTGAGACCATCTTTGTCTCCTGGACCTGATGGCATTCCAGCTGCCATAATAAAAGCCTTCAGTTATATCTTCGTACCAGTACTGACTGCCATATTTAATAACTGTTTAAAAAATGCTGCCTTTCCTCGCGTGTGGAAAATGGCACGCGTGTTTCCTGTCTTCAAGTCTGGAAACAAAACTGATGTTTCCAATTATCGTCCGATTTCTCTTCTATGTGCAACCTCTAAGCTTTTCGAATTAGCTTTGCATAGCGTACTTTCCTTCCATCTCAAACATATCATAGTACCGAATCAACATGGCTTCATGTCGGGTCGCTCTACTTCCACCAACCTAGTCACGTTTATGACGTATGCCTCTGCAGCAGTCCTTCAGAGGGGTCAGGTTGACACTGTGTACTGTGATATGAGCAAAGCTTTCGACGTTGTTACTCACTCACTACTTCTTGAAAAACTTCTACTCTCTGGCGTTGAAGTCTCACTCGTAGCCCTCCTACGCAACTATCTCCTTGATCGCTTCTGCTTTGTCAGTGTCAATGGACAGACTTCTTTCGTTTACCCTGCAACGAGTGGAGTTCCTCAAGGTTCAGTACTAGGCCCGCTTCTCTTCTCCGTTTTTATTAATGATGTTTCCTCGGCGATAAAGAACTCCTCGTTTCTTCTTTATGCTGATGATATAAAAATATTCAAGGTAATACATTCTTTTCAAGATTGCGTGTTGTTGCAATCGGACATATCTGCTTTTTCTGATTGGTGTGCGATGAATCGACTTACCCTCAATTCTTCCAAAACTAGGGTTGTGTCCTTTACTCGTAAAACACATAGCTTTCTCTACCATTATTCTGTCAATTCTGTGCTGTTGGATAGGGTTGATGAAATTAATGACCTTGGTGTACTTTTTGACCGCACCCTCAGCTTCTCCTCTCACACTAAACGCATTGCTCAGCGGGCTATGCGCACACTCGGATTCGTTTGCAGACTTTCGAGAGAGTTCCATACTCCACTTCCGTTCCTAAAACTGTACCTGTCCATATGCCTCCCGGTCTTGGAGTATGCGTCGGTTGTTTGGAATGGCACTTGCAAATCGAACTTGGACAAGGTTGACAGAGTACAAAAAAAATTTTTACGGATATTTCATTATCGCTTTCCTTTCGCAACTTCCCCCTCTCGCTCCACCAGGAGCGCCCAACTGAATCTTCCTTCCCTTCACTGCCGTCGTATCAGACTTGATATCATATTTCTGTACAAACTCTTTCATGGCCACATTATGTGCCCTCAGCTCTTAGAGTACATCCTACTGCGCGTTCCGCGAAAGAGCATGAGGGAATTCAGACCATTTCAGGTTTCTCCTCTTCATTCCCACTCCCCTCTGGACAGGATGCAGTGGTTATTTAACTCTTTTTGTCCTCACCTTGACATCTTCCAAAACTCGCTCTGTTCATTTACATTGGATGTTCGTAGCGTTGTATTCTAAATAGTACTTTATCACATATAACTCCCACTTTCTAGCCTTAAATTGTATTTACTTCACTTTTTGCTTTTTCTCCTGTTCAATGCTGTCTGTATCTTGTACTACTTTTTATCCGTTTCTTGCTTATATTTCAACTTTAAACTTTATATTCGAATCTTACTGTCCCTTGTTCAATTTTACTTCTTTATTGTATTATTCTGTATTTCTAGCCTGTGTTTTAAGTACCATGCACTTGTTGCGCCTGGAATGGTTGTTTATTTTATGTATATTTCTATATTACTATAATCAATTGTCAGTTATCTGTTTTTTTTTTCTCTTCTACCTACCGTTCTTTTTTTTTTTTTCTTTATTTCCTGGTGTGCTAAAAAATTCTCTCACTGTGTATATAAGTGATGATACTCGTTGTTTGCTTAATTTCCGTGATACTTTTCGTCTCAGTTTCATTTCATGTATTATTTATTTCTTTTTTTTGTGTTCTCTCTGTGTGTGTAAACATGTTTGTGCTTTTTCATTTTTTTTTTTGTGCTGCAGCACAAAGACCACATGGTTGTTCCTGCGCACATTAAATAAAGATTGATTGATTGATTGAAAGATTGATTGATTGATTATTATTATTATTATTATTATGGAGTGGAGTTCCTCAAGGTTCAGTATTAGGCCCGCTTCTCTTCTCCGTTTTTATTAATGATGTTACCTCGGCGATAAAGAACTCCTCGTTTCTTCTTTATGCTGATGATGTAAAAATATTCAAGGTAATACATTCTTTCCAAGGTTGCTTGTTGTTGCAATCGGACATATCTGCTTTTTTTTTTATGATTGGTGTGCGAAGAATCGACGTACCCTCAATTCTTCCAAAACTAGGGTTGTCTCATTTACCCGTAAAACACATAGCTTTCTCTACCATTATTCTGTGAATTCTGTGCTGTTGGACAGGGTTGATGAAATTAATGACCTTGGTGTACTTTTTGACCGCACCCTCAGCTTCTCCTCTCATACAAAACGCATTGCTTAGCGGGCTATGCGCACACTCGGATTCATTTGCAGACTTTCGAGAGAGTTCCGTACTCCACTTCCGTTTTTAAAACTGTACCTGTCCATATGCTTGCCGCTCTTGGAGTACGCGTCGGTTGTTTGGAATGGCACTTGCAAATCGAACTTGGACAAGGTTGACAGAGTACAAAAAAAGCTTTTTACGGTTATTTCATTATCGCTTTCCTTGCGCAACTTCCTCCTCTCACTCCACCAGGAGCGCCCAATTGAGTCTTCCTTCTCTTCAGCCGTCGTATCAGAGTTGATATCACTTTTCTGTACAAACTCCTTCATGGCCACATATGTGCCCTCAGCTCTTCCTACTGCGCGTTCCGCGAAAGAGCATGAGCGAATTCAGACCATTTCAAGTTTTACGTCTCTTCATTCCCATTCTCCTCTGGACAGAATGCAGTGGTTATTTAACTCTTTTTGTCCTCACTTGACATCTTCCAAAACTCGCTCTGTTCATTTATATTGGATGTTCGTAGCGTTGTATTCTAAATAGTACTTTATCACATATAACTCCCATTTTCTAGCCTAAAATATTGCATTTACTTCACTTTTTGCTTTTTCTCCTGTTCAATGCTGTCTGTATCTTGAACTGCTTTTTATCCGTTTCTTACTTATATTTCAACTTTAAACTTTATATTCGAATCTTACTGTCCCGTGTTCAATTCTATTTCTTTATTGTATTATTCTGTATTTCTAGCCTCTGCTTTAAGTACCACGCACTTGTTGCGCCTGGAATAGTTATTTATTTTATGTATATTTCTATATTACTATAATCAATGTCAGTTATTTGTTGTTGTTTTTTTCTCTCTATCTACCGTTATGTTTTTTTTTTTTCGTTCGTGATGCGCTCAACAATTCTCTGACTGTGTGTATAAGTGACGCTACTCATTGATTGCTTTCTTTCCGTCATACTTTTCGTCTCAATTTAATTTCATGTGTTATTTATTTCTTCTTTGTGTTCTCCCTGTGTGTGTAAACATCTTTGTGTATTTTCACTTCTGTTTCTTTTTTTTTATTTGTGCTGCAGCACGAAGACCACATGGTTGTTCCTGCGCACATTAAATAAAGATTGACTGATTGATTATTATTATTATTATTATTATTATTATTATTATTATTATTATTATTATTATTATTATTATTATTATTATTATTATTATTATTATTATTATTATTATTATTATTATTATTATTATATAACGCCTTTATTTCATCGTTAAGGGCACTTTATGTGCTTTCATTCGGATGAAGTTTTTTGATATTCACCAACAGTTTTCTTTGCGTCATTATTGGCGATGCATTTCCTCATTTAACAGCGCTTAATTACAGTTAATACTGTAGAATGAACAATTTCTGTCTCCATTTAATTATGACAGCATTTTTCTTTTTATATATAAATGGCAGTTTTTTGCTTCTAAACATGCCTTAAAATATTGTCTGACTTTTGTATGTGTTTTGTGCCCTGTCAGTAAAATTCCCGCCGGGATTCTCAGTATTTGTAAATATTAAATAATATGAGCCTAAAAGACTCCTCCCCCCCCCCCTCCCCCCTAAAAATGGCAGCCACTGTATGAAGACGATGAATATGTAGCATTGCGCAACTAATTTATTTCTTTTTATTGCTTGAAACATATCACAAACGCCGGCCTTCCTGAATATTGGTAGGCCACGGGATGCAAAGTCCTGAGCGTGCTTTCAGCATGAAGTCTTTCCAAAAATTTTTGTCTATGTGCAGTCAAGTGAGCAACCTCATTCACACTGGGTTTGTGCGCGCACAATATTGCTACATCATCTGCATACATCAGCACCCGCACCTCATTACCGAGAATATTAATACATCGAACGGGGCTGCTTAGCAGGACGCTTATGCTCTGCGGCTCTAAGTAAAGGCAGAAAGAAGCGGCAGTATGGACGTCCTTTCTTGACAGGGGGAAATATAGACAGAGGTTATGAAGGACGAGTGTTTAAATCAAGCGGGTAGGTAGTTGTTGTAGTAAGGTCGTATTCGTTTTTTACTGAAGGAGAAGAAGTAGGACAAAACCTTTTATTGCGTATTTTACGTTATCTCATAAATAATATATGCTTACAAGCGTAGTTTGTTTTCGTCCTCATGGATTCTGCGAGATCTGCGTGGTAGTGTATTCTGGATTTTTATATTTGATATTTGCCTGTCTGTATCTGTTTCTTCTTTTTTTTTTATATCTTTTTCCATTGCTCCCACTTTCAAATTCTTTCTGTTGATGAAAATTGTTCACATGTTTATATTTTTGTATTTATTCACCATGAAGTCTCTTATTTATTTATGTTCCGTCAACACCTATGAATGCTGTATGCTGTATGTTGCCCTGAAGAAGGCTCCGGGCCCAGTCAAGCTACTTTGTAAGTAGCTTTTTGCCAGGGGGCCTTTTTCTCTCTGAGAGAAATAAAGTACGCTTTGAACTTGGAACTTTGAAATTTATTTGTCTTCCTAAGTGGAGTCCTCTGTCGAGGGCTCCATGTGCCGCAACGATCCTGCAGGCAGGAGCAGCTGTCGATGGTCTTGCGAAATGGTGGTGGTCACAGCGGTGCCAGGAAAAAGTGTGACCTCCCAGTCCATCCCAGTTAGCCTTTTGGCCCGCTCGATCAGCCGGCGTCTGAGGTCTGATCGAGCGTGACAAAGCATCTTGATCCCAACTGGAGGGAGATGAAAATTATGGGTGGAACATGGCCGAATGGTTCTGCATAAGGAGTATAAAACAAAATCTGATGCATTGTAAAAACGATCAAGGGCCTTCCAAGGGAGTATTTGAAGCATTTAGAGTTAATTGTAAGTGCCGCCATCATAGCAGTGCACTGGGGGAATGTGGAGGTTACCATGAATGGAATGACTGCTCAACATACAGGTCTCGGAAGAGCCACTGACATTCTACGTCGAAAACTGTAGTCTATTCCGTAAGAGATCTGAAAAAAACAACAACAAAAAAACAAGAAAACAAAAACGATATATAGAGCACACTTCACAGCGGAATGGACCTATAATTTTCTAAATATCACAAAGCTTGTATTTTTCCAGCGCCCTTAAGCGGCTGGTGTAATGCATTTGCTTAAAGAAATGCACACGATAAATAAATATTACATTGCTAAGGAGTCTTCGTTCGTGCAATATATCAGAGGCCTTATGCAACCACCTCGCACTCTGAATGGAAATTACATATAATATTACCCCAGGCCTTAGGTGAAATAGATATTATTGGTGAACGCAACTAGTAAGCGCTACTAAACAGCAACAGCTTCACTAGCTCGTTCTGCTAAGTACACCTCGTACTTTACCACATAAATCCACTAGCTCGTTCTACTAAACACACCTCGTACTTTACCACATAAACTTGAACCACTAATGTTTGCTATTAATTGCGTAAATTAGCAACAAGGCGTAATGGGGCTACGGTTATGCTATCGGATGAATTTCTTAGCATTCTTATGCTTTCCCTAATTTGGTCATTTAAAAAATATTTTACACCAAGTGTTCATAGCTCGTTAAGTCGAAAGGGCATCGTCGCCGTAATCCAAAATTGAGAAAAATGTATCAGACAAAATACGCAAGTGATTTCGTATCAAAATTGTGACGTAAATTAAACGTTCGTTGTGTAGCGTTCACTACGGTGTCATGCCATTTCTCTTCTCATTTATCAACAACCTACTAGTCAAGTGAGAGGTTGATTTGTGATAGGGATTCGAAACGGGGGTGGTACAGTAACAGCAAGATACCGCACACTGTACGAATTTAGAACAAAGTCTTTCTTTAGAGTTCGTTGCAGCACATCCCAAAAAAGAATTGCGTCTTTGCAATTAATGAAACAGTGCTCAATAGTTTCGGACACATCACACAGACGGCAGTTTACAGAAGATACAAAAATTTGCTGTTACACAATCTGGTTACGAACCATATGACGTTTTTCCTTATTGGACTTCATAGCTTGTGGAAGACACGCATGTCGGATCGCAACGCTGAACCTGTTGTTCCACCTAGACTCCATTTTAGCAGAATGATGCTGCAACTGAAGGACACTTATGATGAAAATGACTTTCAACCTGATTGGTTTCCGCTGGTGACACGATGCTTATTTTTGCCTGCCTTTTAAAAAGTTTTCTTTTGTTGTGCATCTCAGCAATGGCTGAATGAATTGTAAATAGCCCGTGTACATAACCCTTTTTGTATAATAAATACCATGTCAGAAAAAAAAAAGGGGGTGGTGGTACAGTGGTAAGACGTCCGACTACTGTCCGGAATACCCGCGTTCGAACCCGACCTCGGCGGCTGTGTTTCGATGGAGGCGAAACGCGAAGAGGCGCCGTCCGTGTGCTTTGCGATGTCAGCGCACGTTGAAGGTCCCCAGGTGGTCGAAATTACTCCGTAGCCCTCCACTACGGCTCCTCTTTCTCTCTTTCTGCTTTAATTCCTACCTTCCTCCCTTCCCTTATGGCGCAGTTCAGGTGTCCACAGGCACAAGTGTGACAGATACTGCGCATTTCCCTTCCTCTGAACCAATAAAGAAAAAGAAAAAAAAGGGACACATCTACCGTCTTAGTCAAAAGTAACCAGGCAGTATGCTCCGCTTTTCGGTTGGGTAGCAGAGAACTCGTAACACTTCTGAAGCTGTAAATTTGTGCAAAGTAAATACGAGGTCCTGTCCTCACTTCTTAACAATTAGTGATCATCTGGAAATCCATGTTGGCTTTACAAGTGAGAAGCAAACCATGCAGCCTGGTTACTTTTGGCAAAGACGGTACGTTCAACTGTATGCCGTTCACTGTAAATGCAGGTGTTCGAGAAGTAAGGCACATGCATCGTCTTCCCTTCCACGAAAACCAAACCAAGCAAAGTCGTCTACCACTTTGTGAAACTCTTGCCATTCTCCGAGTTTCAGAAATTCGCGGAATAAAAATGAGGCCTCAAAAGTGCTATCACGTCTGTCCACGTATTTTTTTTCTGAAAGGAACTTGCGGGGTCCGGACATAGTTTGTAAGCGTGCCTGCTTGCTTGGCTTCCCCTGCAGTGAAGCTCGAACATAGCCGCTAGGCATCCCTGAAGACACGAAAGAGATGAACTTTTCTCTGGCTTCCCAAAATATAGCACGGTTAATGTCGACACGGGCTCCTGCCACTCACTACTGCTTTTTCATTCCTTGTTAGAAGCCAACTCGACGGGACTCTATACAGCGGCAAGGCCGTTTTTGGCAGCTGTTGCGCGAGAGTTCATTTCCGGGGATGCCGGAAACGCAGACTCCTTTAATACTGTTCCACGGGTAGTTGTGTAAAGAGCCTTAGCTCCCAAACCATACGCGCCGTTCTGGCTCATTTTTATTTTACCTTTCAACCTCGGAACGGTGCCCGATGGTTCATGACATCGCTCCGTCCTGCCGGTGATTCTCTGCAACTTTTAACCTGTATGGACGCTCTTAGCGTCCCCGAGGGCAAGTGCGTCACAGGAGTATTTCGCAACTGTCACATTTTTGTCATATGCTCGTATCTCGCTATTGCTTTTCTACGTCCCAGCCAATTCGTGACGCCTGGCAACATCTTCGCTTTTCTCGGAAGCTCTAAAACGTATTTACTGGCGCGTTTTGATGCCAATATAGATAGGTGCACGCAGGGCCCGCCGCCAACGGCGGGATGCTTCGAAACCAAAATTAAACACGAATTGCCCTGGACTGCTACGAACTTTAGGCGACGCAAAATAAATTCAGCAAAGTCATGCTGCGAAGATGTGTTTGGGTTGAAAACAGACCCGCAAAAACACTTGAAACTGTTTGTAAGCCGTGACTGATTCAGATTTAGCAGCGTTCGCGGTACAACTAAACTTTTGGCTGGTTGCACTGCGCACCCGTTTGATCTGCACCGGAGAGAAGAAAGTGAAGAAAAAAAAAAAGAACGAAAGAAGAAGAAAGATTGTATATATACATTGTTTCATTTTGTGTTTTTATCCAAGAGGAAAGGATTAACATCCTGGTATCGCGCCGTAGATGTGTGGCGAGCACGCCCGACAGGGGAGTTGTTTCTCAGTCATTGCTTTGCCGGTACGGTTAAATATGTATCGTCTTCATCACCGGCGCCAGTCCTCATAAGGAGGCAATATATTTGTAGTTAGCTGCGACAATGTTAGCTGGGATGAAGAAAGGTGACACAAAAAAAAACTAACAAAAAAAGAACCGGGAGCTCTTGCTACAAGATGCGGCGCCTTCCTCTTTACGACATGGCAGTTGCTGGACTTGACCTCGAGTGATAGGTGCGAAACATTGACGTCATCTTCTTCAGTTTACAACCATGAAGGGGGACGACGACAGCAAATATAAATATGACTGAGTTGGATAATCGCCTAAAAATAAGACTCCCCAGCTTTACCCTCCATTCATGTAAAAGACGAATGTTTTTTTTCGAAGCCGTAAGCATATGGAAGTTAAAGAAGCTGAGACTTACACTCCAAGCACTCTGCCGTTCTTTTAGGAGCACTCAGTAGCGACAACCAGCAGGTATCGCAGGAAAGGAGGTGCAGTGAGAAGAAGGGGGGATAAACAACATTTTTAGTCGCTGACCTCTTGCTCTGCTGTGCTGTAAGGCACCCGATTTGATGCCATCTGCTTGTTAAAATGCGGCCTATTGAGAAGATAACAGCGAGAGCATGAGTGAAGACAAAATGAACGTCGAAAGAGGTCGAAACTGATGCTGCAAGAAATATTAGGTGGCATCGGAGCGATCGGCTTGCCAGAATGCGGCGATAGAATTTCGACCTTTATTGAATGTGGATGAGATATACACGATTTCGCTTATGTGATGTATGCAGATGCTTTTCTGGCAGCGAAGCGGTGCTTGTAGTGACAAACAAGTGGTCGTCGTCATGGCACCGTGCACTCGATGCTACCTGGCGCAGTGTCGCCGTGCTCTACGCCAGAACAAAACTGTGCAGAGGGTAAATAGTGTGGTTTCTACTTGGACATAGGCCACCAACCACCGCGGGTTCGAGCGTCGCGCGAGCCGAAGCCCCGATCAGCCGTCACCACGCGCAAACTGAAATACCGCAGCGCGCACTCAACCTCCACCGGGAGGAGAGCACTTCGCTGCAAGGACACAAACCTCCAAGTTCACAAAGGAGACGTTTATTGAAACGCCATCCTCCAGCGGCACACACAAACACGCACACACACATATATACAAACGCACATATACACACACACTCAGTCACCGTGTCCCTGGAGCGCGCGAGGAGCAAGGCTCCCCTGCGCGCACGAAGTGACACGGAGTGCGCGCCGCAAGCACGCCAGGGCGTGCTGTGATCTCTCTCTCTCGCAGTGACCAAAGGGTTCCTTTGAGAGAGAGTGGGCAACCACAGCAAGGTACGCCTGTCGCGGATCGTTGGATCACGATCGACAGGCTCGAGCTGCGCTCTCAGGTAAGACCCGGAGCAGACGAACTCGAGTACACACTGGTCTGCGCGGACAAAGGCCGGCAGACAAGAACAGTTGCGTACGCACCTTGCGATGTCTCGGAGGGGTCTCTCTCTGGACTACGCTCGGACAGTCGCGCGAGCGCAGCCGTCGAAGCGGTGCCGTGTTCCCGCCAAAAAGGCGCCAATGAGAACAGCGACTGGGGCGCCAGGGCGGAGCTGTGGCCCGAACGACAGTGACAAGTCGTCCGAGCCCCTCTCTGCCGCCTCAGGCAGGAGAAAGGAAACGAGGAGAACAACTGGGAAGCGGGCGGCGGCCGCGCAAAGGGCAGCCGCAGCAAGTCCGAATCCCACAACAGGTGGTTGCTCTATTCAAGGTGTAATTGCGACCGAAATGGTTCGCAAGAGGCATCTTACCAATCAAAAGGCGTGCCTTCGTCCCTGCGACGTCAGGAATGATTGACCTGTGTCCCTTCTTCTTGGCCCGAGAGACAGCGGAGCAGATCTTTCTTGACTGCCTAATTCCCGCAGTACTCCTAGAGCGTCTGAGAGATATGTTCGGCATCCCCGGGATCCCATACCCCACCGTGCGCTACTTCAACCCGCTTCCAAAGGAAGGGCGCAAGCAGTTTGTCATGACACTGGCAGAGGTCAACTATCAGCTGTGGTTGGCCCGCTGCAAAGCGGCCTACTCGAACAAGACTCCGAGCCTCCATACAGTGAAGGCCAAAATCACAAAAGAACTATGGTTCCACCTAGAGACAGAGAGACGCCACTTAGGGAGAAAGAAGTTTTTTGAAGAATGAGGACACCCCCATGGTGATCTTCAAAGAAGAAAACGGTAAACTCGAAGTGAGATATTAGAAGACTTGCTCGCGTCAGGCTTCGACCCACCGGGGTGGTATAGACGTGGTGCATATGCACTGCGACCCCGCCCCGGTGGGAACAGGCCGGATTGCATGAGCCCCTTGGCTGGGAAAAGCCCGCTCCCCGAAACAAACAAACAAAAAAAAACCCAAACCTTATGGTGTGGGAGGCCTTGCCTGGGGTAGCCGTAGGATGATGATGGTCGTAGGTTGAGGTCTGTACCCTCACAGGAGGATCCCACCTAGTGCATCCTTCCTTCCATCTGACAAGGCAAATTGGCGCGGGCGCAGATGCATATTAGTTCAAGACCGTACATTGCTCGGCCAGTTCGTAATCATTAGAAAGGGGGAACCAACGAAGAGTGAAGCAGGACGAGACAGAGGAGACATTTGTTTGAGAGGGTGTTGCGTGCGTGTACCTCCTCTGTTTTGTGCTGCGCCTTTCTTCTTTGGTTCTAGGTCATTGAGCCGGTGCTTCACAGGGCCTACCCCTTTGTTTGTATGGTCGACCGGTTCAGACGAAATGACACACCAAAGAGAGCAGCTACATGTTCGCATGTTCACTTTAAGGGTGGATGCCCCTGTATATCCGCGGGGGCAGCAATGAAACAAACAGAAGAGCCCATGATGCATTGTCATTGCGTCGTGTTTTAGCACTCACAGGCTCACAGCGAGACCTATTAGACATTCCATTCGGCAAGAATTGGCCGTAATTCGCCACCAAGCACAATGTGACAAACGTGTTAGACGAAACAATTCTTGACAAGGCCGCGGCATCAGACCCACTTAACGGCGCCAGGTGGGCGCCTCCGTGTGCAGCGTCAATGGACGACGTTGTGCAACTGCTCGGTTCGGGGCACTCATTTCGCGCGCTGGGACTTAGGTGCTGCTTCTATTTTGCTTCGGTCCGGCCGCAAGTCGCACCCCTCCCCCCTCCCCTCCTCTCCCGGCCTTTTTCGTCTCTTTTTACTTTTCTTTGGTTGTTGGCCCCGCCGGGGTGGTGCAGTGGTAAGACGCCCGACTACTGTGCCGGAGTTCCCGGGTTCGAACCCGACCGCGGCGGATGCGTTTCGATGGAGGCGAAACGAAGTGGCGTCCGTGTGCTGTGCGATGTCAGCGCACGTTAAAGATCCCCAGGTGGTCGAAATTACTCCGTAGCCCTCCACTACGGCTCCTCTTTCTCTCTTTCCACTTTCATTCCCACCTCCCTCCCTTCCCTTACGGCGTGGTTCGGGTGTCCACAGAGCAAGTGTGACAGTTACTGCGCCTTTCCCTTCCTGTGAACCAATTCTTTGGTTGTTGCTCACCAGGTACAAGGCAGTCTTCACGTTCCGGAGCATGCGTGCTGTGAGGTCATTAACCCACTTCGCCGAGTTTCGTTTTTCACACTTGCTTAGCACAGCTGCTTTCCATCGTTCTTCTTTCTTTCTCTCGAGTTTACCCAGTTCCTAGCATCTTGTGCTGCTTTCCCCAGCGGGCGGGTGGTTGTTGTTTGTATGATTCTACTATTTTTGTGTCCCCCTTCTGCCCGTCGTTTCGGCGAGCTTTGGGAGGTCGCACAGATTTGCCCGTCTGTACCTGGTCATAACAAACAAACAAACAAACAAACAAACAAACAAACAAACAAACAAACAAACAAACAAACAAACAAACAAACAAACAAACAAAACAGAAAACAAAAACAAAAAGCAAACCAGATATGAAAACATAATTATTCAATACCTAAATAATCATGTAGATGAGTGATGGGATCAGTTGCTCAACTACGCTAATTCAGCCACTACCACTGTACCTTGACTCTGCGGCATTTATTCGCGTTATCCCCCATATGGTTTGCGGTCGGATTTTCATGGACGCGAAGTGTATCTCAGACGGAGAGCTTCCCATAAATGCGATCTCGCTTATGTCAAACTGAACTACCTGGTCAGATATGGCGTATATTGAAGCGCGCCCGCTCTTGTTGAACTCATTGTGGCTTACATGTTGCAACTGTGACTCCTTGACGTGCAGTTGTGCGGTTGTGCCACTGCGCATGTAAACAGCTTGTGCTCCTTTCGTGCATGGTTTATTGTTCATTTATCCTGGCGCCAATTTATATCTCCGGCTCGGAGAAAAATTCCCTGCAAGAAGTTGCACTAACTTTCGTTACGGAACCCATACCGATCAATATATGGGTAACATGTTGCATTAATTTTCTATAGCAGGTGCTTCAAAGAAGCCCGCGACGAATATTTAAAAATATCTTTTAATGTAACACCACGACTGTTCCGCATAGTAACACCAGTGTTCACTGACAGCCGAAAGCATGTGAATCATGTTGACTATAGCAAGAGGCTTAGCCAAATATTAATAGGTAACGTATAACCTATCCCAGCCTGGGCACCTAGTTTCAATTAATGATTTGTAGATGGTAATCCCTAATAGTCGCATAAGTTATGAAAATTTCGAAACCGCAGTCGCGTGTTGCGCTGTTGCTCAACTAATGCGGAGTGTGCTCTATGATGCCTACCAAAGCGGGGCATCATCGGTCTCATATATACGACCCAAGAGATGTTTTCTGTATCACCCGCACTGCAGTCTTTTCCGCTGGTCGCATCTGCAGCCGAGGCGCAGCACGAAACGGCACTACGGACAGGATCGGGGTCATGACAGCTAACATTTGGGCAAAAACTGATTACTGCAATGGTTAGTTAGCCTTGACCGCCTAGTAAAGAACAGAGACATTAGTCTGCCAACCAAGATCCGTATAATTCGTGCTATGGTCTTTCCAGTTGTGATGTATGGATGCGAGAGTTGGACTGTGAAAAAGGCTGACCGCCGAAGAATTGACGCGTTTGAATTGTGGTGCTGGCGAAGACTCTTGAGAGTTCCTTGGACTGCCAGAAGATCAAATCAGTCGATATTGTCGACCATAAACCCTGACTGCTCATTGGAGGGTCAAATTCTAAAGTTAAAGCTCAGCTACTTTGGCCATCTGATGAGAAGAGAGGAGTCGCTGGAAAAAGATTTGATGTTGGGAAAGGTTGAGGGTCGCCGGAGAAGGGGTAGGCAGCGAACGCGATGGTTAGATGGCATCCTCGAGGCACTGCAGATGAAGTTATGTGATGTTAGGAAGATAGTGAGAGACCCGAAAGCGTGGCGTGACATGGTCCATAGGGTCACGAAGAGTCGGGCACGACTGAACGACTGAACTGAACTGAACTGACTTTCACGCCACGCACATTAAATTATAAATCCTCGAAATGTGAGCTCATTCGGTGCGGTAGATAGTTTTAAAATGAATTTTTATTATTAATAGCGAAAGCAGCCTTCTGGTCTGGCAATTATTGGCCGCTGATTTAGGAAGATATCCCCACGTCATCTGCTATTCGCGATGTCGGCTGCACTCATGCATGCACGCCGTGGACTGTGTAGTCACGGAAAGCTTTTTTTTTTCTTCAGCAAAAATATTTTATTCGCATATTCTTTTTTTTTTTTTTTTTTTGGCAAGCCTTCAATATAATATTCGGCGTTACTGAACCTCGGTCTTGCTTTGTGCTTCGTCTAGAGATGGTCGAAGAGGCCGAAATTGATGGGCTCATGGTAGGTAGCTGGTTGCGACTGTATGAAGAATGAAAAGAAAATGCGTGGGCCTGCTACTGGGCTCTGTAGCTGAGCCATCTCCGCTGCCTCGTGCGGACAGAAGAGATAATAAAGAAGAAAGATAAAGAAGAGGGAGAGGAAGACGGGCGTCGCAACGCCGTCGTCCGCTACCGAAACGATGGGGGTGCAATGACGGCCTTGACCAGATAAAATTAGGTGACAGGCTAGCCCCCGCCGCCTGCGGCGTTGATCAACCCGTCCCAGCCCCGTCGGGCTAGGATCAGCCATACTTCACCGCCTTGATGGGCTTATGCTGTATTATTTAGGCATACAACCGGAAGCATATTATTCTTATGGTATAAGTGTTAGCTTGTTTCGCGACAAGCGCTCCGGCATATAAAAAGGTATACAGGTCCAACGTTTTCTTTCGCCATGTGCGCGGCGAAATAGAGGATCGGAAATTAGCTTTGTGTTGCTGAGTTTTAGAATAGGGGGACCCTATCGGTTAGGGGAATCGATAGGGTAATAGCGGGGCGCGAGTGCGCATGCGCAGAACCCGAGCGTGCCTACGGTTTTTGGGTCAGCGGACAACGGTCACCCTATCTCGGCGAAATAGCGTGGACCCTATCGCCGAATAGGGTCAAGGAACATGGCGGCGTCCAAGCATTGCACGGGCTCGCGCTTACCTGAAAGCCCGGGCTCGGCCCGGCCCGCGGAAGACTACATCGACGCTTCCCAATTAATGTGTACGCGCTTTGTGATGTAAGCAGTCGTCGATTTGAGGCCAATACTGCTGGAACTACACTCGGTGGCCACATGCAACTGCTAAAGCTTGTGAATGCGAACTCCGTAATTTCCGAAACTCTACACCCGAGCCCCGCGTACTTGTGCTAAGCCTACTCGTCGCGGAACGGGCCGGCAGTTCGGCGCCGACTAACATTTCCGATATTTTACCGGCGCTGCCAAAGCGAACGAGGAACAAGAAGAGACGACAAGACAAGCGCTCGGACTAACAACTGAAGGTTTAATGAAACATACAAGGAAATATAATCTCACATGACATCCAGAAGCGCATGCGCTATCCCTTCCCACCAAAAAAACAAAACATACAGCTATGGATCCAAATATGACAGTTCACAATCATTGATAATTACTGATGGTGTGCTAACGCACGTGCATGTCACTATTTTTATGGATGTGATAAGCTTCACTGAGTTCCCTGGTCAATTTGTTTTGATCCTGGAGATAATGCTACCTTTATCAAGGATAGGAGTACATGCTTTTTCCGACACCTTCGACGAATCGGGGTCATTAAGATTACAATCTCTGTAATGTAGTGTTAAGTTGGATGAGGGAAATCATTACAAAGACATATTATGCTGGCGCAGGCGCGTATTGATGCACATCCCCGTTTGCCCTATGTACCCCTTCCCGCATGTAAAGGGAATATCATAGACTACTGCTTCTGCGCAATGCACAAAACGCAATTCATGTTTTACTTGACATCCTTTGCTAGTTTTTTTTGTTTTTGTTCTTTGCGTCTCCTATCTACCATAGCACAAATTTTGCCCAGCCTATTGAGAGCTGAAAACAGCACTTTAACCCCATATCTATTGCCAACTTGTTTGAGTCTGTGGGATAGCTTGTGAACGTACGGTATTACCGCATAATTCTTTTCATTTTTACTTGTTGTGCCCGATAGATCACGCTTGCCAAATGACTTTAACTTCTACAGGATTTTAATGCAGGCCAGTATTGTCACTTCCTTCGGGAAGCCTGCTAACCTTAATCTCCGAACCTGCTGATTGAAACTGCTGTCGATAGTGTGGACACAGGATTTTGTGATTGCCGAACCCAGACACGACACAGCTATGCCGCACTTGACTATCTTCGAATGTGCTGAATTGTAATTTAATACGGGCTTTTCAGACCTTTCTTGAAATGACCAGCACACATGGCCCCCTTTTCCTTCTAGTCTCATATCCAAGAACTGCAGCTGATTTCTTTCCATTGTTTAATAGGTAAATTTAAGACCGAACCCATTACGGGTAAAGGTATTTAAAAAATCTTCCACCTGCGTCTTTAGATCACAGCCTCCAACAAAACCAAATAATCGTCCACATATCTGAAGACCTGTTTTACATCTTTGCCTAAACAGTTTTCGATAGCTTTGTCCACATAAGAAAGAAATATATTACTGGCGCTACTTATCAACCAATACAATACCCCGGTTTTTTGAATATACAAACTTTTAGATAAAGAGACACAAGCTCCAAAAAAGACCCTACAGGGACATCGCACTTCGAAATGAACGCCTCTTTATCATTGTCTTCTTCTATACACTTCCTAACCGCTTCTGGTTGTCATGGGAGACTATATTTCTTGTATGTTTCATTAAACCTTCAGTTGTTAGTCCGAGCGCTTGTCTTGTCGTCTTTTCTTGTTCCTCGTCCCCTGTCGCAGCGCCGGTAAAATATCGAAGATGAACCAACTAGCACAAATTTCTGTGTGATTAACATTTCTGGCCAAGGTCATTGCAGATGGGAAAGGGGAACATATAAATTGTATATGCTTGTTTCCCTTTTTCTAACACCGTTATTCTATATACAAGCGCAGCTGTTCAAGCCGTTAACTCATCGGATGTCAAGTTGTCTTTCGGCCTCCGATCCGACTAAAATAAATGACTAAAACAGGTCGGGCGACCGTCCGCTAATCGGTTCCGTCGGAGTCGCGGGGCCGAAAACTTGACACTACGGTGACGGGCGACCGTTGATCGTGCTGTCGTCGTCACCGGTTTAATACGACAGATTAGTGCGCCGATAAGCTAAGGAGCCTAACCGCCCACTGAATGTGACCGTACCTTATGACGAAGAAAGCATGCCTTACTCTATATCGCTTTTGTGCAGTAACACCTTCATCAAGCCCTTCTGCATGAGGGACGACCACTGTGTCAATGGTCCACAAAAGAAAAAATTAGAAGGGTTCAACGCTGCTGAACCGAATATTGAGCTGACTGCTGCTGACTGCTGATAAAGCTTTATTCACAACAAGTGGGAGGAATAGGGGAAGTCAGCTAGCGTGCCGCAGGCCGTAGAGACTTTTGGCAACGCCGACCCATTCGACGGCCTTGAACTGAATGCCAAGGTCATCGCTGCACCTTAGCTTGTCGCAAGCTTCTTTAGAGGGATCAGGCAAGAGTTCTGTGGGAAGCTTATGGGCTTTGCACGCCCAGATCATATGTTCGAGGTTGTCTTTCTCCCCGGAAAACCGGCAGAAGGGATTCATATCCTTATTTATGAATTTTGATATGTAGTTTGGATTGGGGAGGGTCCCCGTCTGTAGCTGTCTCCATATTGTTGTTGTCTGGTCAGTGTTTTATGGGGTGGTGGGTGTGTTCTTCTCATTGCTTTGTAATGTGCAGTGAGTTCGTGGTATGATACGGCTGGCTCACTGAAGGGTTCCGGTTCCTGATTTTGCACCACCGCTCGGCCGGCTAATTCTCGAGCGTATTGGTGGGCAGCCTCATTTCCCGGATTCCCCGCATGAGCTGGGATCCATATTAATTCGATATCTCTCTCGAGAGGAGCTTCTCTAATTTCACTGAGTATTTGTGAGGTGGGTTTGGAGACTCTACCTTTAGCAAAGTTAATGATTGCCAGTTTGGAGTCGCTTACTATGGTCATTGCATTAGTAAAAGCGGTGGCCGCGGCGATGGCGGCCTCCTCCGCCACTAGGGGTCTGGATGTGGAAACAGTCTCCGCCATAACGAGTCTCGCTGGGGTAGTGTTGGGCTGTGTGACTCCACATATCGAATATTTGTTAGGGTCTTCCGCGTCTTCTGCGGCGTCGACGCAGATGACATCCTGTAGCCGGCTCAGGATTTTGTGCAGGCTCTTAGCTCGTGCTTTCCTTCGGCCTTGATGGGCGTGAGGGTTCATGTTCCGAAGAAGAGGTTTGATGGTGATCCTCTTTCGGATATCGCGCGGAATAGCTTAAGGGGCTCTTGCAGGGGTTCGCCCTCAATACCTAATCTTTCAAGTATTGTCCTACCGGCGGGCGTGCTGGATAGGCGCCTTATTTGGGCATTTCGTTGTGCTTCTTTGAGTTCCTCGCGGGTATTGTGGACCCCGAGTTTGAGAAGCTCTTCGTTGGGAGTCGAGCGAACCAGGCCCATTGCTGTTTATTAAGCCATTCTAATGTTGAGCGAAAGCATTTGCTGCGGTTGACCAAGCGTTCTTCCTCCTCTTCTCCTAGACGCAGCGCCGGCTCGGGGACCACAGACACGGACACCTGGCGTCGTACTGATTTCGCAATAGAGGAGGTGTGTCCTTTGATATTGCAGCCTGTATTGCAGGCGACGCTCCGCCGCGTATCCTCTGCGACGTCACAAGGGCATTTTAAAATGGCGGTCACTCTCGCTGGGAAGAGCTTCCCAATTCTGATTTATATCGCGTTTTCTTTTTCTTTCTTTTTTTTTTTTAATATGCGCCGTGCGCTAAGCACTAAAACCGTGCGAGTGGAATTACAGACCTGTATATTATTCACAGAAGTATAAAACGGCAATACATCGAACGAGCTTGCCATCGCCCCTTCAAGTTGAATCACGTGGCCGCTCTCTTCGGAGCACTACAGTGCGTCTCACCCGACTGCGCATTGAAGCGAAATGACAGCCATGCGTACGAAGCCTCCGTGTCACTTTTCTTCGATGCGCCTCCGCCAATTGTGTCTTGGAGAGAGCGACGACCCCCACTCCTATGTCCATAGCGGGACGGGAAGGCGTGCAGTGTACTATTATGGCTGTTACTACATCGACCAGCTGTAAATCTCGGGTTGCAAATACGTGCCTACCTGTTTAAAAGTTAATTATTATGACTTCCTCAACACTCATACTATTTAACATCAGCCACATGCTTACTGCTGTCCACTAAAACTGGAGTTATTATGCCGCAAAAGTAATCTTGTTACATTATAAACCCTTAAAAATTTTCCGGAGGGTGGCAGATTACCTGACACGCCCGGTCTAACTGTTACAATTAGTTTTCCTTCGGCTGCTGGAGTGCTAACAGTATTTGCTTGTGGTTATTAAGTTGTGGGTGTGGAGTTGGGTATCAGCCTCACAATAATTACGTCCCCAATGGCTCTACTTGCTCAACATAGAGGAACAATGACGTCTCTAGTCATTATCCCCCAGAAAGCCACAGGGCTCAAATGACTTCCGAAACAGTTCTTCATTTTGACATCATCCGGACGACACTGTAAATCCCGCCTCTCGGGTTGCGCGACAAGTTCTGACGCTTGTCACCCGAGCATGACAAAACTGAAAGGTGTACGGCTGGCTACATGTCTACTGTTACGACACAACGTGCGCGTGCAAAATGATGACAATGCATGCCGGGATTCCCTGCTTCTCGCTGGCGATAATCCTGAAGCTCTAATATTTGTAACGAAATACCTCTAGAATGTTTAGCCAATCAGACGCGGTCAAGTTCATCTGCTCAGCGCGAAGTTCAGCGCTCGTCAATGGTCGTTTGTTTTCTTTCTTCTGTCTTCGTCCAAGTGTTAGCTCTAACTTCTTCTTTGTAAAGGAGGCTGCGGGCTCTGTCATGTCGCTTGCTTCTAAAGCGACTTTTACCTGCAGTCCCCTGCATCATTGATGGAAATAAAGGAAGGAATTATTATTATGCGGAACCAACTAACCCGGCAACACGCCCCTGAAGATCACATGGCTGCCATGAAATTTTTTTCATTGGATTAGCTGCCTTGCTATACTGATCTTATTGAATTCCATCAAGGGCTCCGTTTTTTGTTTGTTTGTTTGTAGAGAGAGCTACATTGATCACAGTATCGCCATTTCGCAGTGCCTGTCCGTGCCTATCCGAAGAAGAAGAGTATATTATTATTATTATTATTATTATTATTATTATTATTATTATTATTATTATTATTATTATTATCATTATTATTGTTGTTGTTGCTGTTGCTGTTGTTGTTGTTGTTATTATTATTATTATTATTAGTAGTAGTAGTAGTAGTAGTGGTAGTCGCGTCGTCGTCGGGATGTTATGTTGGCTGGTAGCTCACGCTATCGCGTCATCGCAAGGTGAAAGTGAAAACACACAGATAAAGTGTCGTAGTGGAGGACTTCGGACCACCGCACGATAGAGGCCTTCGTCTCATCGCACTTTAGTGGTCCAAAGTGGCGTAAATAAAGTTGGAATCATAGAGCAAATTTAACTACTATGTGCTAAAGCCATCTCTTTACTATCAAGCCGAACCTAACATGCAGATAGCTCTCGCGTAACTCCAGGTCTAACCATAGCCTAAACCACAGCTATTTCTTCGTCTACAGCTGAGATACATCGAATATGACCCCTTTATGCTGGGGTTTCGTACCTGGTTGCCGGTTGCTGCGGTTCCAACAGATGCATGCAGCCCTCCATCGACTTGAGAGAAACCACAAAGGCCGGAATTTTTTTTTCTGTTTGACATTACATGATTCTCTCAGTATTTGAAATTCCGGCCTTGCCTTGTAAGAGCAAATAATCTTTAAACGTATATATTTTTCTCTTTACCGCTGATAGGCTGAGCGTGCATCGCGTCACATGGCATGGGAAATGATGTACTTATAACCGCAGGAGAAGCGCCCGCATGGGTGTTGCCTTATTTGAATGCTCCGTATCCTAAGTCGAAGGGAGGGAAAGACGCGCTGCTTAAAGCGTCGAATCAGGAAACTTTTCTTTTCCACACTTGTTTTGAAATGGCTCGAATATTGTGGGATGCTGTGAGCCACGTCTTAAATGCCTCATGGGACCACAGAATTATACATTCTCTAGCAAATATTGGCGCATATAATTCGGGAATATATAAACTAGCACTATCTCTTTGAGACAACTTTTACCACGCATTTAAAAGCACATCTTAGCTTTATATTCATGAACAGTATGTGGACGTGCAGAAGCAAGCATAAATTTGCACTGACGCTCTCATCTTACCTCAAAGGCAAGTAGAACATAAAAAAAAAACACACACACACAAAAAGGCCCCCGAATGCCTTTCGCTCCATTACTAGATGAAATGCCCGTTTATGTTGTGTGAGGAGAGTTGCACCAAGAAGTTGTTTTGGTCCTTTTGTCGGCTGCGAACGGAGCCCTCTGATGTAGAAGTATATTTTAAAGGTAGAGAAAGTATTGGTAAATATTCGTTCCTTTAACTGCCTGCTGCGGCACCCGAAACGCGTCATTTGCTTCTGGCCTGCTTAAGGGACCTTGAAACTCTATTCACAGAATTTCAGGGCATACTTCACGAATCTGCTCTAGCAAAAACTTTACAGATGCGCCTTGTGAAGCGGAAAATTGGGGATCGAATTTGACCATTCGCCTAGTCCGCGCCTTTCCTTTCTTTGTCCCAAACAAGCTCACCCAGGCAGACGTCTCGCTGACGCAGTACTATGGCTACTTTGCTTAAATTTTGTTTAAGTTATAATTTATTTGTTGTATTTAATTTATCGCATAATGCAGCTATACTTCCAGTCCCGGTGCAGGTCATTGGCTGCCAACGTGATGCGACAGCGCGCTTCTTCAGCTCATAAGTTCGTGCCATGCCTGTTCGCCATGCTTGCTTTGCTGCAGGACGTTCAACGGACACGCGAGGGTATCGGAGAAAATGTTTTTTCGAAACCCTCGTTAGCACGATTTCACTCACTCACTCACGGTTTCCGTAGCGGAATTTCTTGCGCGGGCAGTTGGTAAAGTTCGTCCATGAAGCAGATAACGTTTGGCAGTTGACGATTGGCGCATGATTGGCGCATGATTGGCGCATGTTTGATTGTATATTTTTGGATTTTAACATGGCATTTGATACGGTTTCACACACCCTTCTTGTTTCAAAACTTTTCTGCTATAACATGAAATAATTATGGCATAAATAGATAAGCGAATACTTGCAACTACGAAGGCAATGTGTGATTGTGAATGGTGCTTCTTCCAAGTAACTTCTGGGGTACCGCAAGGTTCTGTGTTGGGACCACTTCGGTGTTTATTCCATATTAATGATATCATGTCAGGTATTTGTTCATCACTTCACACTTTTGAGGCTTATTGTATTTTGTATAGAGCAATAAGAAATGTGAAAGACATTGAGGGAGCGACCTGGATAATCCAGCAACATGGTGTACAAAGTGGAAAATATTCCTCAATGTAGAAAAGTCTGTACATGTGAGGTTTACTATAGAAAAGAAATCTTCAACCTCATGAGTACACCGTCGACAAAGCTCCATTCACCACCGCCCCGAAAATAAAATATTTCGGTATATTTCTTACCTGATATTTGCCATTTAAGGCACATTTTACATAAACCCGCGTCCATTCTGGACCTTTTGAGCCGCTATTTCAGCCACTTGCCCAGTAATCTCTAGCGGCAATTTTATTTGACACATGTCCGCTCAGGTCTTGAACATGGTCCTGTATGCTGGAATCTATACAATGCAAAACATATACACATACAGTAGAAAATGCAAAATAAAGCATTTCGTTTTGTTATTGGTAATCATTATAGACAATTAACCATGACCGCAGCAAAGGTAATCTTCGATGGAGTGAATTGAAAGACCACCGGTAAAACATTCGCCTTAAGCATTTTCAGAGCATATATTACCGACACACAGGTATAAACTGCAAAAAATACATGCATGCAACTTCCTTCCTTCCCATGTATCTCGAAGAAGGGACCACGAATAAAACGTCGGCTTTCATAATAACCCATTACGTATTCATGTTTTTGTACATGCGGCCTGCAAATGAAACACGTTGCTGGCTAAGGCTGTAGCTATCAACAATAGCGACACCTTTACCATGCTTTGACTGCATCACAAGCTTTGAATTGCTTTAAATTTCTTTTTTTCTTAATACCTCGCCCCCCCCCCCCCCCCCCCCTTCTCTTTGTTGTAATGCCGTATGGCGATGCAGGTATTCAAAAATAAGTAAATAGAAGCACACGCAGACGCGTTACAAATACAAGGCACACAAGGCGCATATTCTTCAAAGTCAAACGCAAGAGGAGTTTCTGCGCTCTCCCTTCCGAGTGGCTTTAGCTCACTTGAGCTAACTTTCCCGCTCACAATCAATCGTTCGAAATGCTGTTGCTGTTCTTTTCACCATCCCCGTAAAAAATCATTATCTTCCCAGCTCCTATCATTGCTGCTCAGAACTTACTTGCAGTTAACCTTGCCTTTGCGACGGTTGCTGCCACCGTGACCCAGCAAACTTTCCAACGCATCGGCGCACCTCACTGTTGCAACCTGATTTATTATTATTATTATTATTATTATTATTATTATTATTATTATTATTATTATTATTATTATTATTATTATTATTATTATTATTATTATTATTATTATTATGCCATTCAAGAATGATTCAATGCCCGTTTGTTTCATTTGCATGCCGCTCAACCTCTGTCCGCTCTCCCTAGCCTTGTCGCGGCAGTCCACTCATGAGCTTGAAAATTAGAAACGCCGAAAAATTTAGTTCCTCCATTTAAATAACAGAAGATGCAAAAGAACAGACACCCCTCAGTGCTGCCACAAGGAAGCAGCGCTCCTCAGAGCGCTTTCGACCTCGGTCACGGGACGGGGACCCGAAAAGGAAGCGCTCCACTCGAAAACGAGTAAGAGGCGCCGTAATCGCGATAGCAAACGGTTTATTTTGGGTCGGCGCTAAGCAAAAGGGCAAGAAATGCAAACAACACAACCCTGTTTTTCTTCTTGGGCTTCTCGACACCTTGCGGAAGAAGATACGAAAGTGTGCTAGCCCTTTTCCTGGCGCACAACATGCTGTTTTCTTTTCTTTTCCTTTCCCACTCACTCTCCATGCGCTCATTCCTGTTCACCTAAAGCTGACTCTCATCCTCTCTCAAGTTCGCTCGCTCACAGCCTCGAACAGACCAAAGCAGGAGGAGGAAGGGAGAAGGAAAGGGACGTCTGTGCCGAGGCGGCTGGTGTCTCAGCTAACGCTACCGAGGGAGTCTTTCGTTTGTACCGCATTTTCTGCCATGTAACCTCCGTCAGGGCGCTGCGTAGCGTGGAAATGCCCTGATAGGCCCTGAGCTTTCGCTCCTTCTGAGCGTGGGACGACTGACATTGATAACAGCGGACCTTGAAGGCTTCGTCCACCCGTTGCACCCTTCTCTGCTGACTTGCGCGTGACCCGCAAAGATAACCGTTCTGTAGACGATGCGCTGGCGTGTGTTTTTAGATAGTCGTTTCTACTCCGACCTGGACGTTGGGCGTCCTCATGCACGGACCTCCGAAATATGAGCTTGCTCATAGGATCGGCGTAAAATTTGTGTAATATGTGCAGCCAGTACAGAGCAGAAAAAATTGAAATTTGACAGCAGCTTCTAGTTTCCGGGCAACAAATTTGTGCTCAACCGACTTGCCGTTCTGGGTGATTCTACGTTCCCTCCAGGTGCTGCCAGAGAAACCCTGCAGCTGCGATACTGTGCCTTCCTGTTCGTAAGGCAGTGCACTGCTCGAAAGGGCTGCCTAGACTTGACGACTAAAGTACAGCAATGATTGGCCTGGCCTTGTGATGCTGGGATGGAGCAGTGGCAGGTTCTGTGAGAGCTTTTGTCGCCACTCTTGTTGACAGCCTTTGATCTTTCAGCATTTACGTAGAAAAACAGTAATCAAGGTATAGAAATTCCGAGAAACAAGATAAGCTATCATATCTCTCTGGCGCCAAAGCCTCAAGGACATATAAAACGTTCCGTAAACATATACCGAAGCCAAGTGCGAACACTCAGTGTCTCGCAAACATTCGATGCAAAAGTCGCTGTAAAGTTGCCGCGCCAAAACAATATTTTTCGAAGTCCCCCCAGCGCACGAAGGAACGTATTGGCAGAAAAAAGGGCTTACGTACATTCGGCCTCTATTTCGAAAGCGTGGACATATTCAAACAAATGATAAAATATGTACCAATCAGGACGTAAGTTAACGCCAAACTTTAGACTGAAGAATAATTTTAAATAGTAAGAAGAACAAGATAATAAATGTAGATGAAAATAATGTCAATATATGTCAATATATGTCAATATATGAACAGAAGTATAACTGGCTAACCGACGAGAAGCTCTAAAGGCGCTTTTTCTTGTCAGGTGTAATGAAGCGATGCAATGTAATTAGTCCAAGTGAAATGTGTAATCCTCAACCCAAGTACTGCGCAACCGGGCGCGCTATTGTTTCAGCCATTTGAGTGTATACGCTCGTAGCCAGCAAATAATGCCGCCATTAAACGCATCTCGTATTCATTCTACGCGCTTTCCTCGAATGCTTCTTTCTAGCCGCTAACAGTGGCATATCGGGAACAAGGAGTCTTCCATAAACAAAGCGTCTGGAAACAGCGTCCACACCAGCCGGGTGACACGGCCACCAAGTTCGTCCGTTGTGTTTGCCCTTGTGCTCGCAGCCTGTCCTTGTCGGGCTCAGCTCCTCGGAGACGCTGGCTTGGAGGGCGGCTTCCAAGCCTTGCCCTCCTTCTGACACCCTCGTCCGCCAGCAAAGCTTCGCCAGTCGTCGCCCGCCTTGCGAGGGTCCACAATACGCACACACACAGCACACACACACCCGCGCGCAAGTTCACGCGGCCAAGGGGAAACCGAAGCTCAGTGACAACTATAGCGGGGAATGTTTGGCTGCGTTCCTGTTGCAGTGAGCGACAGAGAAAAAAGGGCAGCCGCATTTTCTGGGACTACATGAGCGCAACTTGAAGCAAGAGATGGGCCGCTTCACAGTGTTCTTTATTGATGTTTCACATAGGTCCGAAAGAAGAGATAAAGAGGGAGGGCTCCTCTTTACCTTCTTTATTGACAGCCTGCCATGTCCCGACGAGAGCTTGCGGGACTTCGCTCGCAAACTGCCGAAGGCAAGCTGGAAATTAGCAGCAAAAAAGAGAAGGCAAAGCGAACAACCGGAGCCAGCAACGGTGCAGCCTCCCCGGTTGCCCAGGCTAAGAACAAGAAGACGCGACGCCAAAGCGGCGACCGCTTCTGGCGTCGGGCAAGGGCCAGACACGTTGGCCAACCGCCGGGGGCTTGCGAGCACGTGGACAGCGCGTGCTCGTGGCGCTATTGGTTCGTTCGAGTGCCGCGGGGCGAAGATGGCGGCCTCCGGGCTGGCGTCCGCCATTTTTAGTTCGTCGCGGTGAGTGCGACCTCGGCGGCGCCAGGTACAGTGAACTAGAATACTCTCCAGGCTGTCTGGAGTGCCGCTTCCTTTACGTTTTAATTTTTTCACTGCCACCGGCTTTGGTGCTGGCACGCCAGTTAACCTCGACTCGCTGCCAAGGGGACACCGCAAAGCGAAGCGGCAGCCAGCAGTCTTTCACATTCGATGCTCAGTGCTAGAGAAACATTCTGGCCGGATTGTCCTTGCGCCCTTTATTTTCTCGCATTCAATACACAAGAACAGGAAAATCCCACAACACGATGTACTTAACTGATAGCCCTAGAATCTCTCTTCGAACAGCCGTGTTGTTGCCGCAAATATATTTTGCGTTCATGGTTTTCGTTCCTACAAAACCTAAATTTTGTTTTCTATCGTTCAAGTGTGACAGAATAAGCCGAATACTATGTTCGTCCTACTCTAACCTTCTTCTTCTGTGCTTTGGCCGTATGTATGTGCTTTTACTAAAGCTAAGCTCGGCACGAACTATCACAACGGACGAGCATCCTAGGGCAGAAAAACCGGAAGGCATGCTACAAAGAAACAGCAGAGCAACAAGCCGGAACAGCTAGCTGCGCGACAACATGGCTTGCTCATGCGGACAAGCGGCGGCGTCCGAACATGTACTTATTTTGTATGGCTGAGAGTACCGAATCGGAACTTGCTTGTAACGGAGCAGTCGGATTTTAGTTATCGGACTATTTATTTGCACGCACAAACGCCACCGGTACTAAAGCGAAGTCTGGCCCAAATTTAATTTAAAAATGAGACAGAAGAGGATAGCAAGGTCGTTATTTTTGCGTCAAAGTTTCGATGAGTAAATAAATGTACCATTCACAGACTAGATATTCGCCTTTCAGCTTACTCCTAATGGCCGCCGAATTTCTGTTCCCTGTTTGCGCAGCATAATATCGTTACAATATTACACCAAAAGGGTGACAAAGTAGCTCCAGATTGTGCTGCACATATCTTGACGATTTATTTGCTAAAGTTTGACCAGAAGGAATCATATTGAGAGAGCATAGCGGAGGGTACCCAAATGTTACCCGCGAAGTAACGCATCGCAAACGTCTCAAACTGACACATTATTGCTAGCATTGAGGATTGTCTTCTGAGCAGGACTTGAAGTACAATGGGGAACTTGGATTTAGCGCATGTGCATACATTATGGTTCATGGTCGTAGTGTTGTTGTCTGAATGGCTGTTAAAGACAGCACTAATGTGCGTAAACAAAATGTACCTGCACTTCACTAGGTTAAAAGCTGTACCCTGGTGTCAATGTAATGGTAAAACCGCATTGGAGCAAAACAGCAGTGCCTATTCTAGTACAAGCCTGGTCTCTTATTTTTGTTTTTTCCTCAACTGAATGGAATAAAGAGAAACCTGATCAAAATACGCCAAGTGTAATTAATTCCTTTTTTTTTTTATTTGCTGCTGACTGAAAATTACACGCTTCTGAACATTCGCTTTGATTTTAACCGCTTGAATCGGCTTCTTCGTATTGCGAACGGTCTGCGGCGTAAACTGCCACTCCTCCTAAACGACAACATAACACCCAGCTCTCGGTCGGTGGGCGTCAGTTTGAGACACTCCAAGGTGGTGGCACTCAGGGAAAGGGAGACGAATAGAGGGCTCAGCACTCGCCGCGAGCACGGTCTAAAGTTGGACTGCGCACGCTAGGCTTTGAAGGCGAGCGGTGGGACGAAGGGGCGCCTTGTCGGGTGAATTGTTTTACAGCCGCACTAGCTGCAGAGCGTCACTCGTGTTGGATGCTTTGATTAATGTGGGAAGGGAGCCTAAGCAAGATATGTAGGAAGGAAGGGGAGGGGGCGACGTCTTGGCAAGTCCCTCTCAGCGTCATTTATCTCGTGTTCCTCGTGGCTTCTCTGGCTGTTCTTTCTGCGCTCACCGCGTCTCTGCTCTATCCGGGTTCAACACTTCCGACTCTTTCTTTCCTAGGTGCCCACCTTGGCAGCTTTGAGATTATGTTCAAGCATACGCTGGGAGAGATTCAGGATATGACGATTTAGTTAGTAGTTATTATCGATCACAAAACAAAAATCAGTGGAGTTGGCTCAGCAGGGAACCAGATATGTCGACCGAAGCTGTGCCATGAATCATTACATAGCTTTGAAACTTCAGCTTAACGAATCTGTTGCCCCGAAAACTACCTCTCCGTTTCCGGCGCCCAGTTGCCAACGCCAAGGAAGTTACGATAGATTGATTGCCGCACATTAGTTATGCGACTCACGCCACTATCAGGACCAAGATTTGGCGACCGCCCGCCTTGAAGCACGCATGCATCGCCGGTAGAGGTGGGCCATTCCTTCTCGTACGTCAGGCGAATATGTTTAGGAGACTTAGGCGATGCGCTCTAAGAACAACTTGTTATCCGTGTACTTACATGCAACGCTCCTAATGCAGGTTTGGTTAGCATGTTAGCTGCATTGTTTAAGTGCGGCATAGGTTTCGCGACCGTGGATAAAATGCGGGCACCAAGGAAAACGGTTCTGGGATTCGCATGTGGGATGTGTTTTCTTCACAAGGTCCAACATTTTAACACAAAGATAACTGACTGTAGATTTAATTTAGACCTGGGGCTATATTGGCGGCTGTGCGGACACCAGGTACTCCAATTAGTTCGCTAGGTAACTATATACTGTAATTAACTGTTTTAAGTTTTATTTTAGGGTTATGTTGTATTCGCAGAATTGTAGGATCGTTCTCCAAATAGTATAGGCAAGGAGAAGAGTTTCCTAGAAAAATTGTAACGCGGATTATAAGGCCCTCAAATGCCCCCCATAGGTAGTTTCACACGGTAGCACTGCGCCTGTGACTGTCCCAGAGCGTGTCACTCAGCTAGCATCACCTGAGAGTTAGACGGGCGCACTGTGGTTCGTTTTCAGTTTCGTTCCGACCGCAGCCTCGCTGATAGCCGCAGCTTTGGAACCCAATGCGCGCAGCCATTGCGCTCGCTGTCTGGCCTCAAGGCGAGTACTGATCGAGCGATCCACGCCGGACGAGCAGCTGGCGCTTTGTTATTCGGTGAAAACGCCAATCAGGGTCACATTTGTTAGCCTTGTAACGTCCGCTGCAAATATATTAAAGAAAGTTTTTATCACGGCTATACTAGTTCGAGGACCTGCTGAATTTTTGCAAGTGCAACATACCCTTAAATGAAAATTAAGAAAGTTAATTATCGCAAATAATTACTTAGCGAACTAGTTAAAACCTTCTGTACCTTATCTGGTATCCACCGTGCCTCAAATAAAGGCCCAGACATAAAATTGCCTTAAAGTTATTTACCGTTCTTTTTTTTTTAATTTTGGATCTTCAAAAAAAAAAAAGAAAAATAAAACACCCGGTACATCTGAATAATTAAGGTATGCTTACAGAGCGCTAATTTTGAATCCCAGTTGAATTTCTGCTGGATGGCGTGCATATAGTATGCGGGCTCCAAAGGACTTCACACTGTTGTCGTTATCCCAAATTTCTGGCGCTCAACTGAACGCTACCGCTGAAGCCCGCAAACAAACATGTCATATCTCATATCTGTTGATGAGTCAAAGCAATCTGTGACCGGCATGGTTCCTCGGCTATCTCACGTCCCATTATCACAGTTTGAATAGCCTGGGCGTCTTCAGAGCTCTGTAGTTGACTGGCCGGCGCTAGTTAGTTTTTCCTACAGTGTCAATGAATTGTGGCCAAACTTTAGGCGCGAGCAACATATTCCGTACTACTGAAGCAGTGTGCTCGGCATGCCGTGAGGCGGCGCATGGCTACATTTACCGACTCCGCATTGTAAGGATGGTTTTCACTTCCCAGCGTCTTTTAAGGCGAAAGCCTTGAATGGCTTATACTCACGGTATCCGGCGTCCTGTCCCACTATAGCTATCAGTCAAATTACGTCATCAACCAAAACGCACATCATAATTCTCTTTGTCTACCGTAAGGATGGTAGTAGCGATGACAATGAAGCTGCAGTTAGTGATAATGACGATGATGATATTAGTGATTATATTGATGGAGCATTTAGTTGATAACGATAATGACAGCAAACGTTATGCGCCGTGTGCACCAGTAACGCTTAGGTTCTCACATTTTTGCAGTGTAGGTTCTCTCGGAATTTTATATATGCTCACTGGTATACACAGCAACGCTGCTGACGAGACGAAGAGCTGCGGACGTGCGCATTTTTCGCAGTCAGTGAAGCTGCAATTTTGAGGTTTATTTGCCCGCTTTTTTTCAACTCCGCTTCGTATTTGTTTGCGCGGACGTGAGCTGTATTTCGAGATGACATTATTTTTTTGTTTGCACTCGTGTCACGCCTCCACACAGTCCCAGCCAAATCTAGTGCTCAGAAATTTCAGGTGACGCTATAACGCCGAGCCTCATACACTGATCACGCTTATGACATTACCTAGTGACTTTTAGCGCGGTACCGTTGAAAACCACAATTAAAAGGGGATCAGCAGTGGGCTTGTGGCAGGTGGTAGTCCGCATACATTTGACATGGCTCGCCACTGATTGGCCGGTGTCATGAGGCAGCAATACAAGACTGAGCTGGCAGGAGCTGCCGACTCGGGTAGCTGCATTCAGATCAAGGGTGAGATGGGATTCGAACAATGCGGGACACATGGATTCCGAGCCAGACACGTTCTGAATGGCTTGATTATAATGCGGGGCTTAGTATCTATGTCGGGCTGTCTTTCACATAGCGTTACTTTGTGTAGTCGAGAGAAGACAAAGAGCTTGTGACTTATACTAATCAATATGTAGCTGTGCTAAGGAAGCGATTGAGCTATTATTGATTATAGCAAAATGCTTGTACGCAATGTAGATGCGCAAGGGACACCGTAGACGGGAGATAGTGCCGCGTCTACTCCGAAAGGCGGAGCTTAACTTTCTGTGCCTTACCGCAGTGGCTAAGATGCCCGACTATACTGTGCCGGAGTAACCGTGTTCGATCGTGACCGCTGATGGCTGCGTTTGGATGGAGGCGAAACGGAGAGGCTTCCGTGTGCTGTGCGATGTCAGTGTACGTAAATATCCCCAGATGGTCGAAATTACTCCGCAGCGCTCCACTACGGCACCTCTTTATCTCTTTCCTCTTTCACTCCCACCTTCCTCCCGTTCTTTGCGGCGGGGTTCAAGTGTCCAAAGAAGCGTGACAAATACTGTGCCTTTCCTTCCTACAAACCATTACAATTAACTAAGTGTGTGCCATCTTTTTCAATTGGATCAAATAGCTTTCATTTTTCCAACAGGGCCAAGGTTCTGCAAGTTTTCCGGAAGCCATGTCAAGCAAACGAAAATGCCTGCTCATTTGGTTTAGTTTGGATTGGGGGGTTTAACGTCCCAAAGCGACTCAGGCTGTGAGAGACGCCGTAGTGGAGGACTCCAGAAATTTCGACCACCTGAGTTCTTTAACGTGCACTGACATCGCACAGCACACGGGCGCCTTGCTTTTCGCCTTCATTGAAAAAGCCGCCACCGAGGCCGACATTCAATACCGCAACCTTGGGAACAGTAGTCGAGCGCCGTAACCACTGCGCCACCCAGGCGGGAGCCTGCTCCTTTCATGTACATAGCAGAAAAAAAAAAAAAGGCTGGCAGCTGCCCTCCCTAACCCTCTTAGAGATATCGCGAGATAATCAGTGAACGTTCAGTTTGCTGAACAATCTTGAGTTAACAGCTCGGCTATCGTTTCTCTAAACTTGATCAAGCACAGCCGCGTGATTCCGTTCTCTCAACGGTATGGATGGATGGATGGACGGACGGACGGACGGTCGGACGGACGGATGGATGGATGGATGGATGGACGGACGGACGGATGGATGGATAGATGGATGGATGGATGGATCGATGGATGGATGGATGGCATGGATGGCATGGATGGATGGATGGATTGATTGATTGATTGATTGATTGATTTCGTTCCTCTTGCATTCATGTATTCGTCAGTTGAAATTGGAGGCAAAACAATGAACAATAATGAAAAGTTGTGGACATTTCTGCGGCAGCGTGGAACCTGAAACGCCAGCAACGTTTCCTCATCGGCGAGTGTTCCGACTTCGCCTACATGTCTGCTCCTCATCATACTGGTTCTTATCGAAACCTCGAGTTATTATTCGCTGGGTGTTTGTACAAGGCACGGCATCCTGGCTCAGTACCTGTGGCATGCTGTCACGGACAACGAGGGAGCCTGGCCGCGACGGCTGCATTTAGATGAGGGCGAAATTTAAAAAGAAATTTTTACGTATGTAGATCTCGCTGTAACTTAAGGAACCACAGGTGATAGAGATGAAATCGGAGCCCACCATTACAGAGTTTCTCATAGGCCATATTGCGACTGTGAAACATGCAATTATCATAATTAATTACTGTTCAGTCGCGTAATTAGCATGCGGGAAGGTGACTATTCCTGGAGGGTTAGGGACAGTATTATGCGACTTAATCGACTCTCGCCACTAGAAGCATGAGGAGACGTATCCCGCTCTCAACTGACCGGGTGAAGGAGAAGGACATTAAAGAGAACTGTTGCGTAAGAGAGGAGAACCAAAGTGCCGTTTTTAGCTCTCGCAGTCAGCCTGGTCGACAGCTGAACAACAGAGCGCAGACGAAGAAGATAAGGACGACCAGTTCGTACGTCCTTCCAAGGCCGCTACACCGCGGGAATCAATAATTCTTCGCTGCCCGCGACAGACGTCGAATAGCCGCATTGGCGAGCGCATGCTTGAGATGCGAGTGCGCTGTAGCGGGTCGTCTAAACGGAACTGGTCGGTCGGTGGCGCAAAGGCGAGACGGCAGGCCGTGCCATGAAGAGTAAGGCACGAAGGACACACGTGACTATGAAGCTGGGTGAAGCTGGGTGTAGTGAAACCGCTTGTCTGCAAGAGACTGAGGAGTTGTAAAAGGTGCACAAAGAAAACGAAAGAGCGTGTATATAGAGATAGCGCCGCTGAATGCGATGTGGTCATCCTCCGAGGAATGTGGATAGCCTGGATCGCATCCCGAGTCGTTCTGGATGCGAAAACCGGCCATCAGTCAGTACCAGCACGGAAAATGACTCATTATAAACGCACGTTCTCAAATTCGCAGCTCATCCAGCGCTCGAAGTAACCCGTTACTGAAGATAAGTGCTCTGCAGGGCTACGATGTAGTACTAGGCCTCCAAGAAAATGTGTTGCTTCTCATCCTTCCGCAATCGGGTGAACTGCATAAGTTTGCGAGAGATCAAGTGGAAATTTCATCGGAAGTGGAAGAGTCCAGTGTGAATTGTGTGTCTCTTTGATGGAAGCGCGTTACTAGAGTAAATATTTCCGTGTTTACAAAGTCGTTGCTTCCAAGATAACAGGACTTAAGGTTACGTACCTGTGAATGGAAGCCTCTGTGCTGGTAATGTTAAGAAAAATGTGGACTGCAATAACACACAAGTTTAAAAAATTGTTAGCCGCCTTAAACGGTAAATTTTCTTATATTATTAGCAGCATTACTTTGTATATTCTTATACGGGCGTATTATAGACCAAATAAAAATGAAAAACACTACATTTTCTGGTAATGAAACTATATAGTATATGTTCGAGGCAGCACTTCTGAGAGCATGGACACTGTTTGAAACATGCCCAGGTACTGACGCTGATGCAGCGCCATTCAAAGAGGAAATTACTATATTCCAGTCTAAATTAAATACTTCCGATGATGCATAGTGTCGAGGGCTCAGTGTTTCAACCATGATCGTGTTCTAATTTTGGAAGAAATTTGATGGGATTTGTTCACCTGGTTAACGTTCAAACGAGAGTTAGGGTTACTGTGGGGCACTTTCTTTATTTTGGAGCACTCGAACAGAAAAAAAAATTGGTGGTCCTTTGCGAGAGACATGCAACTTTAAGGTTCAGTTGGGTGTCAAAAACTCGACTGCACTAGCTTTCGCGCCTCCTGATAACGGCGACTCCGGCGACACTTCTTGCTCGCATAGAAAACAAGATGTCAGCTTTAGGTCTTTCTTCCTCTTTGAATGGAGAGGTAATGCCAAGAACTGACCATCATTTTTGTAGCAAAAGCTACATTAGGCAAGAAGAAACGTGTTTCGCGGTGCATAGACGGAACCACAACTGCGCATGCGCCATTACCAAGACAACAGGTTGCACCAAACCACATCGGCCTCCTTTTGGCGTCCGTGCGTGACGTCATGCTCCACTATGCTCATCATCGTCTTCATCGTGATCATCACTCTCCACGTGACCATCTGCCTATCGCGCAGGTGATAACACAAGCCGCGACTCGTGCGCTCGCTAGATAGAGGCGCAATGGGTGAAGAAGCGGACGACGAGCGCACGTACTGTGAATTAAGACTTTTGCCTGGACTAGTCAAATATGGCACGTATTGTGAACGGCATCAGCGGAGGCAACGCGAAGAGGCGTCGAAGGATTCAGAAGTCATCTCATGGGGCGAGGCCTCCTGACAACGTGCGAATGCAGCAAGGAAGTCCAAGCGAGCGTTGGAGACGCATGAAGAGCGGGAAGAACGTCTCGCTGAGCGGCGCCGTCAAATATCTGCCGAGTGGCTGCCGAACTATACAAGACGAAAACCGTGCAAGGGTACAACAAGAAGTAGAAGCTCAGCTAGTGTATGAAGGTAAAGTTAGATTTTAATTTGGCATTAGATCTTCACGTCCAGACTACCTAAATAGGAACCGCCATTTATCTTGTGTGCCAAAGAGAGACTACCACGTCTAGATACTGTATATCCAAAAGGGAGACGGTGGCAAATTACCACCGATCGGCCTTCGTTTACAGACCACCAATCGGCCTTCGTGTCTAGATAGCCTAACATTGAATAAACATGTGCTTTACACAAATCGAAAACCGCGACAGCCTCGATTGGTTAACCGGTGCAGCCTAATATATGAATAACCAAGCTCAACCAAGCCAAACCCTAATCTTTCGCTGCGTATATTCTGGCCTAGCTGAGCTAAGCCACTGTAAATTTTTCAAATCTTCGAAGTTGACTTGAGCTACTTCACTTTCATGTCTTGTTATCGAGGCATGTCTGCAGGCTCATTTTTAACTCCCGCTTCTCTCTGTAAGTTATTTGTGCACCTTATGCGATTACGCTTGGTGAAGTCGCCAGACAGAATGAGAGAGATAGGGAAAAAAGAGACGTATCGATACAGATCAGGGGTCCTTGGTTTAGCACTCTATATTTACATTGCCAAGAAACCTCAAGGCTAGCGCCTGGGGAAGCCATAGCAACTGAGTAAATTTCGTCATGTATGCGCTGATCTTGCAATAAAGTTTCTAAGAGAAAGAGGCATTCTCTACGAGGCATAACTTGCGATAGACGTCAAATACATAAAACAAAAACAGTGGTTCTCTTGATGCCCTTTAGATGCAAATCAGTGCATGTTTTGAATAACTATTGCACTTCAGTTGGCGGAGCTTCTCCGAGGTTAAGCGGATCTTGAAGGAGGGTTGAAATCTGGGTCAGTTGGTACATAGTCTTAGAGAATAAAAGCCAGCCAAGGGACGAGGACGAAGGAAGACGATGTACATACGGAAGCTGGAAATTCCAGCTTCCGTATGTACATCGTCTTCCTTCGTCCTCGTCCCTTGGCTGGTTTTTATTCTCTAAGACTAAGCGGATATTGCAGGTTACGCGTATGTCCACGGTTGTCTCCTTTTACGGTGAACATGCGCGCACGTGGCCTTTCTATTCAGAGCGTCAGTGCGTCCTATGGGACTGCGTTTCGAAGCGAAGTGTTTGACCATGCGAATCATATCCTCCAGGTCAGCCTTTATCTACGCTATACTTTTGCTGTGATATGCGGCTCCGTCACGCGCAGTAGCTCCTCGAAATGAGCGACCACCTCCACAGTAGAGTGAATGAGTGAACCACCTAGTGTGAATAATTAGGGCTTCAAACGTGAACAGCCGCGCGGGGCGTCAGCAGCTCTGGGCGTCGACAAGTGTGTGGAGGGGCTTGCAGGTGCGGTGCGAAAACTTATGCCGTAATAAATGCCACGACATTTACAGAGCCCCGATTTAGGCTTTCCCTTCCTTTCCTTGTCAATTAGTTCGTACACAGTGAACATGAGCGCACTTATTCTAGATTATTGGAAGCTATCGAACTGCTTAAAAGCGCAGTGATTATATTAACTTTAGTTTTTGCAGCACGTAGCCGGACAAGGATAAAGACAGAGGAACAGGTAAGACCCACAGGCGATGGAAAACCAAGTAGCCCGACAGCTTGTCCTCTATGTTAACTTTGTCGGGCGGAAAACCGGCGACCGAAACGGATGCACGGGCGGTCTCGAGACCGGCCTCGACCGAGGTAACCGCGCGCTTGTCTGCCTTGTCATGTGACAACCATGACGTCACTCAAACACAGTTTCGCTGGAACCGTGACGCTCGCTCTGTCTAGATAGCCTCTGCTGCTGTTGAAAACAAAGAAGCGTCGCTTTGCAACGAGCTAGCGCGCTAGCACAGCTCTGGACAATTTAACGGCAGCAGTCGTCATGGATGATGTATGTAAGACGCCTCGTGAAATGTCTGTATCTCAGAGGTTGAGAAGACGACAGGCCGAATCCGATCACCCAGTGGACGTAGCTCGCAGAGAGGCTGCCCCACATTGAGGAAGAGAGAGAAGCGGGTCGAGCGAAATTTGCCGCCGCTTTCGCTTAGGTTTAGCAGGCTTAAACCTTTGCCTAATTTTTTGGTGGTAGGTTTGTGTGTGTGTGTGTGTGTGTGTGTGTGTGTGTGTGTGTGTGTGTGTGTGTGTGTGTGTGTGTGTGTGTGTGTGTGTGTGTGCGTGCGTGTGCGTGCGTGTGCGTGCGTGTGTGTGCGTGTGTGTGTGTGTGTGTGTGTGCGTGTGCGTGTGCGTGTGTGTGTGTGTGTGTGTGTGTGTGTGTGTGTGTGTGTGTGTGTGTGTGTGTGTGTGTGTGTGTGTGTGTGTGTGTGTGTGTGTGTGTGTGTGTGTGTGTGTGTGTGTGTGTGTCGCACGCTGGATTGTACTTGTAAAATGCACTAAATTAGGGCAGGACATTTTTAATTGTCTCATGTAAAAGATTCCTCAGGTACTATTAATTGCACCGCCAGCATTAGTTATAACCCTACTAATTGTGCGGAAAAGAAGTTTCATATATTCTTAAAAATATTACACTCACGATTTTGTTACCTGCTTCTTATCTGGCATTTACTGCTTAACACTGAGCCAGTGCGCAGCAGGTGGAGAACACACAGAAGAAAATTTTGAAGTCGAGCGATCTCTTATCTCAGCCAAAGTTCCCAACACAAATGCTGTTCTTAGGAAAACAAAACAAAGAACGTAAGCAGCAGCTACGGCATGTGAACTATATTGCTGCATATTGCTGAGGTCAATGGCACGCCTTGTAGTGAACATGGGAATTCCCAAGCAATTAAGCTTGGGAGAATCGGTAAATCAAGTGAACAGCTTTACAGGTACAGGACGAATGGCAACCGGGACATTGAAATTTATGCATGAATGTATGCATACATTTATGTCAATCGTCTGGAAGCGACTCAGTAAAAGAGCTGACGCAAAATAATCCTTTATCGCGGCTGATTTATAGAAATTGTTGCCCGCAAGCTTTGATAACTGCTATTATAGCATTCACTGGATTTGCAAATGGCTCTTTGGACTCTCGGACACATTCCGACCTGGCGTCCTGCCTTGGCTTTGAGAGAGCATTTGGACGCTCAACCCACTCTAAACTGGAAGATACTGGGGCGAATTCCAGTGTGATTGACAGCGTGCCGTGACTTACATGCTGTATGGAATCTGAATGCCTCTGTATGGGCCAGTAAATACGATTTCTTTCCGCGTAGACGCCAACTGAACTCTAATGAACTCTTCGCGTCAGAAGTTCGTGCAGTGTGCTACAAAAAAAATCCGAAGGAAAAAAAAAATTAACTGCATGGCTCTGGCTATCATTTCCTTGAAAATGTGTTTACGTCGTTGCAGTGCTTTGAGTGTGACCTTGGCATCATGGAAACCATGTGCCAGCTTCTTCAGTGCCCACTTTCAAAGATTCCTAAATACAGGCAGCTCAAAGTAGAAACACATGTCGAGGAATAAGCTCTTAGCGACGGCGGACGTAGTTTAGTGCAAAAACAATTCTAATGACAAAGCTAATTAATGAACACTCCCTAACGAAGGTTGTAATTAGCAGAACTGGTTGGTCACTGACATTGTGAGATTGAAGTTATAGCTCTTGATACGAAAAAAAAAAAATCTTATTTTATAAACACTTGCAGCAAGGCGTAAATGCCTTTTTTTTTTTTTTTTTTCGACACTAAAGAGCAGATGAGCGCTTTAGTTGCGAAGGAAGCTCGGTGAAAACGGCCAAGTCCGTTGGTGACGTGCTGCAGTCATCTCAAAATAACAGCTTGAGGGGCTAGTTGGTGCTCTTCGCATGTGTTTGTGTTTGTTGGGCCACATTTCTGGGTATTATGTTGCTGTGACTATGGCGCCCATTCGATCTGTCTTCTCTAATGCGCCGTCGTTTACGTTTGTTTCGCCTCTTGCTGCAGAGAAAAATGCAATCAATGGCAACTACGTAGTGGTTATTTCTGAAAGCAATCAAGAAAAAAAAGTGCATCGCACTGCACACTAGTGCAGGCAGTCTGAATTCGGCGCTATACACTGCAACACGTCGGAAGCGGACGTGCCATCTCTACTAAGCTTCCTGCGCGAGTAGTGCGCTCGCGTTTGCTTTTGAGCCGAGAAAGAAAAAAAAAAAAAATCTTATCGCAGGCTTCAGAAAAGGTGGGTTACTTCGCTTGAGAAAATTGGCATAACTTGTATTGCTCGCGGCTTTCAACTCCACACAGACATACAGACAGATAGAACGACTGACAGACAGAACGACAGAGAGTCATGGTGAAATTGCGCAAAAAACACGACACAAAAGTAATATGCTTTAACAGGAGCTGTTGGCGGGCAAGTTGGTGAATGTCTACTGTAGTCATGGTGAAATTGCGCAAAAAACACCACACAAAAGTAATAGGGACACGTAGAACGGGACGAGCGCAAACTCGCATGACTTCATGAGTGCGGACTAAAGACAAAGGGTAGCAATGCCTCTTTTGACCGTCTTGGAGTGTGCCGATTCAAACGGTAGAAGATCCTTCGCTACCCTGGGATGGTACATCCAACACAGGTGATTATTGGAAAGGGACAGTTGCAAGTCCAAAAACTGTAAGGTGTTTGCTATGGGGGCTTCATGAGTGAAAGTCAAGCCCTTACCCAGTACTTTAAACTGTTCTAAAATTTGTTCTAAATCGTGTTTTTTTGCGCAATTTCACCATGACTACAGTAGACATTCACCAACTAGCCCGCCAACAGCTCCTGTTAAAGACAGACAGAGTGTTTGTTTTTGTGGTTTAACATCCCAAACCGACTGAGGCTATGAGAGACGCCGTATTGGAAGGCAACGCGGGCGCCTAGCTTTTGCCTCCAATGGAAGATGGTCGCCGAGGCCGGGATTCGATCCCGCATCTTTGGGCACAATAGACTAGTGCTCCAACCATTGCACTACCCCGGCGGGACCTATCTAACCAAGCGTATGCAGCCGGGATATTTGGTGGCTTCTGCACCGTATACATAAACGCATTGAAAGCAGTGGAGCGGACGCTATACAGACGCCGATATGCACTACGAAAGAAGTAGAGTAGACAGACGTGCTGGGAACACGACTTGCTGTTTTCGGGCAATTATCCGTATTCTGCGCCAATGCGGCCATGTCATTCTCGTACAGTTCCTAATCTCAACCACCCACCCACTCGCTGGCGCCGCATGACCGACGTTTGCCCTATACCCTCCGAAATCGATTCCATTAAGCCGCGAGATAATCGGTTATCTTCTTTCTTTAAATTAATTAAAGGTACGAAAATAGTGATATTCGTATTTCTTCGAATAATAAAGAAAATCGATTTTCTAGTCAGGCCTTGTCTTGTGCGCATGTTCGTATTGCCTTGTCTTCCGGCGCCGTTAATCCCATGTATCTTCTCTTTCCTTAGTAAACACCGTCAACTTTTGTATTCAAAAACTGCTAAAAAAAGAAATAAGGAGGGATGTGCAATGAAGTTTGCCATAATCCCCTACGTTCATTGTTTCGCATCGGATTAAGAAGGCTGGGCACCATGCTGGCAGTAGGGTTGCATTTTCGGTTCCAGAAAAAGCTGGACGGTCTTTGCCGGAGAGTGAGTCGCAAAGAACCCAAACGGTCGCAGTGCAGTATGAGACACCATCCCGATTTATCGCTTGCTAGGGAGGAGTGGTTATGAGATCCCGCTTAAGTGCGACCGCACATATGTCGGTCAGACAGGCCGATGTATTAATGAACTAATGAACGGCTTCGTAGGTATTCAAAATCAATCAGGACAGGCATGGGAAGCAATCTTCCGTTTCTTTGCAGACAATGCAAGGAATGAGGCCCGTTGCTGAAGCAGACGTGTTCTGCGAACATATTGTTACGTGGTGGCATGACAAGCGATGGAATACGGCGACGTGGCGACATGACGATGAAATATGCTTTAATGGCCAGCGGGCCTGGCGCGAGCGCTCCGCCCCGCGCCACTGCCCGCTTCGTCATCTTCGTAGCATTACCCGGGGCCACCGAGCGATCGTCCCGATCGATTACTAGAAATCCACTGCATGACGTGACAATGAACATAGACACAGGATTGGGACATGAAACGCTGGACACCACAATGAAAGCGAAGGTGTGAAGAATGCTTGCACCGGAGCATCAAGTCCAATATTGACCGTTTGCCGAAGGCCAAGCTCATGGACACGCCGAACGGCTTGGGCGGGGGTGCTGTCTTCGCTCGAGTGGTCATGAGGTCGCTTCGTCGTGGGGTTGGTAGGGTCGGTAGGGTCGGCTTTGGGCTCTTCCTGGTCGTCGTGTGTTGTGGTCAGGGCTGGGGACGAGGCTGGGGACAGCGGCCAGAGAAAAGTATGAGGCTTTTGGCATTCATATGAGGGGACAGAACTGTTTTCGCTCGGCTTCATTTGCGCACTTAAAGAAGGAATTGATTTACCTTGATTGCCATAGTTCTCGATCTTTGAATTTTTGTCGATATTTATTGGCCAAAGAAGAAGAAAATAGAAAACCTGGTTGTTGGCTTAGGCACAGAGATGAAGAAAGAAGCCGCGTTTTTCAGATGGCCGTGTCAGCGCTTGTGCGGCCTTCCTCCCGTGTTTTTGTTTTGTGTGCACTGCCTCAGAGTATATCAATGAGACTTTTTATTAATACACTGAGATGCTGACACCTTTCGGTGCGATGCATGATGGCCATTATACGAGAAACTAATGTGAAATCTAAACGGTGTCTGTGTATCTCTCCCTTCCAGAGTAACATAGGCTCAGCGCTAGCGCTGACACGGGAAGAGAACGCATTCGCTGGGAACCCTCGAGCAAGAGTGTCACTATGATCTCGTATGACCCCCTGTGATGACAGTATGCATGTGCCTCATAGGCGGATGCGCCCGTGATCTGTACCTTTCAGCAACATAACAGCGCTGAGACGAGGGAGGCGTTCACCAGCTACATTGATCAGAGGTATATAAAGGGCAACTCGGCTGATTTGTATCGGCTCACGTGTCACAAAGGCAGTTTTACTTCAGGTTCGCCATTTATCTTCACAAGTTCAACCGAACAGCAGAGACAGGCGGTACTTTGTTTTTACTTTTGTGACGGTGGTTGTCTGCTTTCGCTGCCATTGCAAAATTAATTTTAATTAGATATTGACATTACTATAACTATGCTTGTTTATATAGTCCAATCCTTCCGACCTATACAATATTTCTTCTATGTATTTGTCAATTCTAGGAACTTTATGAACGCCGTCACAACCTGTAGTTTTGTCATTCAAAGCGAGCGCACCAGTGCTGCTAGTAACTCTTTCGATGTCATCTCCACGTTGCTCAAAGCCTCGAATCCAGTTTCGATTTCTACATCCGGCTATTTTGTTTGTTTGTTTTTTCGTATCGGTCAACACTGTCGAAAGAAGGAGGATATTTTGTAAAGAGAGAAAATAGCTGTGGTGGAGTACCCTGCGCTCACAAAATAAACCTGTTCAAAGAATTCCCCCGGTGTTACCTTTGAAAACATAAATTGACAAATCATGTCGAAGCGTACACCCCACTTTGAGTGGTTACTTCAGCCACTCCCAACGAGGATGATATACCGCTACAAGCAGACTGAAGGCTATGAAGCAGACAGAGACAGCGGCGCACCGAGGTGCACTCTGTCTTCATCGCATTGATAGAATTAAATGGAGACAAAGAGTTGGCGATACAAGCACAGCGACAGGAAGACGCGACACCCCTCTAGTGGATGTTTTTGCTAGATCGGTTACATATCCTATTAAAACCTCAAAGCTCTTTCGCTGCTTCTTTGCAGGGTACTATTCTTAGTCCCAGAATACGTATTAACATTAAATAAAACATGCTAATGTTTACCACTTTCGCCTCCAGGGTGTTTGAATATATACTGTTTGGTTTAATGCAAAAATCCTCGTTGAGGAATATTTTTTTTCATAAGGCAGCAAGATATGTCCACAAGGAGCGTTCCCCACTCTTCTGGGTTCTTCTCGAGCCCACTGGCTTTCAGTGTGGTTTCGTCCACGTTCTTTCGCGATGTGTGGCTGAAATCATTGTATGATCGTCTACACAAACAAAATAAATAAGAAAATCAAGCAAGAAGTAACATGTAAGCAGTTAAAAAAAAACGCACATAATAAAACAAGCCATCATGAAGCCAAAGCACCGGGGGAACGCATTGCCTGCTCTCATCCGGCCTTTGTAGGCGTTAGGAATAAGGAAATAAACAAGTAAACAACGAGCGACGTTAGCAATAACACATCGCAGTTGACCTTTGCGGCTCTCGCTCCCTCCGGGTATCACTCGTGGCTCGCTGCACACTTCAGCCTAAAAGGTCGTGCAATGACCAGCGATCGCAGGGGGCACTGAGTCGTGGCGGTCGCATCTGGCTGGCCCTATCTGATTTCCTCAGGCGACGGACAGTTGTCGCGCCCTGCAGCATCTATCACTCACAAACAGCCCAGTTTCACGCGGTCAGTGGGCGCCTGTTGACAAACTCCCGGAGGCAGGACGCGGAAGAAGCAGAGCGGGGGAAGGATGATGCGACGCGACGAGATATCGGGCCGCCTGGTCGAGCCCGGTCTAGCGGAGGGAGATGAATCGCACCCACGCAGCGTCTTTCATAACTCTCCAAGTCCTGATTGTCACAGTATATGCGCTTCCAAGGTCCTTCGTTGTCGAGCCCTCGCGGCAGAGGCCGTTGGCATTCGTGGTCGTAACCTGATGCCTGTGTTGAAATGAATAGCGAAGGTGGGCGAACAAACCTTGTTATAGCCCCACTGAGTCTCAGTAGTTCTTCATCGGTTATAAAATACGCTGGATCACAGGACAGAACCAATAATGTTAACAAGGCAGCATTATAGCAGATATGCCTCCTTCGTTTCCATCGACGAAAACATTCAGCGTGTTTTGAAACACAGTAACGGAACATCCCGCGGCAGCTGATAGTATACGGCTGGGATACTTTTGGCTAACATTCACGACGATGAATAGAATAAGACGGTTATATGACTGGAATTTCTTTTTCATTTAGTTCATTTTCTTGGATAAAGTACTGCGTTAAGACGTGTCTCTTCTATGCGCAATTTGCTCCCCTCTTGTCGCACTGTAGTGCATAACGACAGCATCTTGCCTAAACTTCCTGCGTTTCCTTTTTAATCTTATCGACCCTTTTATGGATAGTGGAAGTGCTTCACCTGCGGGTAGGCGGAGCCTGGAGGGTGGCTGCTCCTGACCCTACGGGGCTGGTACGGTAGGTCAACGCCGCTTGCTGCGGGGGCTAGCCTGCCACCGAATTTTTATCTGTTGTAGGCTGTCATTGCACCCACCACCGCCAAGGTGGCGGACGACGGCTGTTGTTGCGGCGCGCGTCTTTCTCTCCCTCTTCTTTGTCTTTCTACTCTATTTTCTCTTCTGTCCGCACGAGGCAGCGAAGGTGGCTCAGCTACAGAGCCAGTAGCAGGCCCGTGCATTTTCTTTTCCTTCTTCCTACAGCCACAACAACAACAATAGTGGGAGGTTTTTGAATAATAGCCATCAGGAGGGTAGACTATGTTAGGAAAAGACTACCGTCGAATACAGGGTAAGAGCACTTGCTGCTGGGCTAGTTGGTCTTGGTTCATAATTAAATAGTTTTAAGGCACATAGGTAGGTGACAGGATGATGATGCTTCGTCCTGTCACCTACCTATGTCTCTTGTCTGTTTTTGCGCTTTAAAAATATTTAATTATGTACTACAGGGTAGACAAAATTAAAAAAAAAAATCTGTAGAACACGTTTTTTTTTTTTTTTCAAACTTTAGGCAACGCACCTATCATGCATAGAGAGGCAGTCCTACAGTCCTACACGACGCTATAGTGCAGATATTACTTTACCATTTTTTTTAACATTTTCTTTACCATTTACCATTGCGAAAGAAAAAATAGAAACGACAGCATAAACCGAAGCCGTACCGTTGTTCTTTCTTCTCACTTTCCGGACGTAAAATATTTGGCTCTGAAAACAAGTTTTTCATTGCATGCCAGAGTTCTATTCTCTCCAGTCAAGCATTCGTTTTGTCTGCAAGCTGAGCAGGATTATTGGACGAAATGAAGTTACACTGAAAACTTTTGGTCAAATCTGACTTGGAGAGCATGCGAATCAAACATGTCGGAATCCTTTTTTTTTTTTAAATTGAAAGTGAAAACTGATTAGTTCTAACTTGTTTACAAAATACATAAAAATACGAGCGAGGGCTCCATAGTCAAAAGACTGAACCGGGACCTCGGTAAAACAGTGTAGAAAAATAAGTAATAACAGCATAGTTAGCGAATTGTTAATAAGTGCAAATTAATTATCAGTACTTTTACAAAAAAGGAAAAACAAACTTAATAACGCAGGTATTAGACGTATAAAGGTATAACAAATCAGCAATTCAACAAATACATCTTAAAAGTTATTCTTAAATGTGGGTAAGGACATTGATGTGCCCAGTGCTTAAAGGTTATCAGTTACCAGAAAGAAATGGCCGCAAAAGATGAAGCCATTCTTCCATAATTATTACGAACTATCGGGAGTAGAAAATTGTTATTTGCTGCAAATCTTGTATAGTTGTAGTTCGAAAGCCGTACAGGATTAACAAACTGAAAATGCAGAGTGCCGTTTAAAAGCTTAAAGAACATGATTACAAGGTGATACTGAAATAACTGGTGATATTAAGATATAATGTTCATATAATAAGGAACGAGCAGAAAAACTGCTGCGGGTGATAATGAGGATAGCCTGATTTTGGTATTTCTGTGCAGAAGATAAATTACAGTGGTAATTCCCCAAGCGACAATCTCGTGAGGCAACTGAACGAATGCATAATACAAAGATAACAAAATATAACACCGGAAGTATGGACGAACTTTAATCAGAACTATGATGCCAAAGATAAATAAGTTTTTAGATGAGTGACGTGGGTAGAATATTTATTTGTAGAATCAAGAATAACGTCGAGAAAGCTAGTGCTACCGTAAGCAGGAACAGCATAAGAACAGGTGTTTAACGTAGGAGCGCACCGAAAAGTTTTCTTGCTACTTTTAAAGAAAAAAAAAATCATTTTAGCGGGAATAATAACCAGCTAGTCATTGAGAGACCATTTTGTTATGTTACTCAAAACGGCATCCAAATCAGCAGTAAGACTGTCAACGAACCTGTTAAATAATGACAAGGAGATATTGTTAGTGTATAAAAGAGAGTTGGACTAATATAATTAGGAAGGTTATTAATATATAATATTGTTACGTGGTGGCATGACAAGCGATGAAACACGGCGACACAACAGAAACAGAACGACGTGATGACATGACAATGAAATATGCTTTAATGGCCAGCGGGCCTGGCGCGAGCGCTCCGCCCCGCGCCACTGCCCGCTTCGTCTTCTTCGTAGCACTACTCGGGGCCACCGAGTGATCGTCCCGATCGATTGCTAAAAATCTATTGCATGAAGTGACGATGAACACAGGCACAGAATTAGTACATGAAACGCTGGACGCCAGAATGAATGCGAACATGAGATGAATGCTTGCCCCGGAGCATCAGGTCCAATCTTCACCGTTTGCCGAAGGCCAAGGCTCATGGACACGACGAACGGCTTGGGCGGAGGTGCTGTCTTCGCTCGAGTGGTCGTGAGGTCGCTTCGTCGTGGGGTCGGTCGGGTCGTCTTTGGGCTCTTCCTGGTCGTCATGTGTTGGGGTCAGGGGTGGGGACGGGGCTGGGGAGAGCGGCTGGTCGGGTCTGAGCACAAAGGGCTGGGGCAAAGCTGGGTGGCGGTCTCCACGGGCTCTCGGCCGATGGACCCGGCGTGCGGTTGGCTTCGACGATGCAAGGCGAGGATGGGGATGAAGCGCACCTCCGACCAAATGTTACGTGGTGGCATGACAAGCGATGGAACAAGGCGACACAACAGAAAGAGAACGACGTGATGACATGACGATGAAATATGCTTTAGTGGCCAGCGGGCCTGGCGCGAGCGCTCCGCCCCGCGCCACTGCACGCTTCGTCATCTTCGTAGCAATATGAACAATAAAGGACCCAAAATAGATCCCTGAGAAAAACCTTGAATAACAGATTTAGATACAGAAGCGATTTCATCGATAATAATTATTTGTTTAGGATCTTGCAAGAAGCTTTTCAGGAGAAGTGATACGGGACCTACTATGCCATAACATTCTAGTCTTTTTTAGCAAAATCGAGTGGTTAATCATATCAAAAACGTTTGTGAAATCTAAAAGTACAGAGCCAATAAATTCGCCATTTCAAAGTGTACTGCAGTGACGCGTTGCAGCACATTTGCATCCAAACAGTCGCATAAAAAGTACAATCGTGTCCACCTGTTTGCTAACTATATCCTTCGCGTGACGCGGATAATCAAGAGCACTTTGTAGAGCCGGCACACAGTTTTGCATACCTAGCGCGTGCATAGTTAGGCAGGGTGTGTACCCTCTTTTTGTTCGATCATTTTGATGCAGATGCTTCAACATCAGACCAACGATACGATTTTGGGCAGCTGCTAACTTTACACGCCGCGTCGACATTACTCAAAATATAAGAACGTTCCTCGCCAGGCGTTCTTTTCAACTCTAAAAGACAACACACTCGCAGATGTAATGAATTCAGCTGAAAATTCAGCGATAGAAAATTGAAAATGAAACAAATGCGAGAGCACGCCACTCCAGTACTTGGGAAGGTGTCAGAATTTGTAGGCCATCATGCAGAATAATTCTCAACTGAAAAGAATCGCTTAAGCTTTTATCTGACTTGGGGTGCTGGAACCCGCGCAAGTCTCGCGAACAATACATTTCTGCTGTTATATTTCAGCTAAGCAATAAAAGCAAGCAGAACCCCTGGAAGAGATATTCACCAATCGCAACGTACGTAACATCTAGCTTTAAAAAAGAAATGACACAGTTTTGAAACAGGCGTAACCAGGGTTTTGGATCAAAGGGAAACACGGAAAACTGTAAGAAAGAAGAGACAGAAAGGGAAACGAAGGCGCGGCACTCAAATACAGTCGGAAAGAGGGCCAAACTCCAGGAAGATAAGGAATGATTTGAACCCATTCAGACCCCATGATAATGATGTTGTGGCGTTGTCCTTTCAGGATTTAGTCGTTAGCTCAGTCGTTAGCACCCCTTCGAACTAGAAAAGAGGGCGACAATTAGATCACCACTAGCTTTTCGGAAGACGGAATGAGCTCCGCTGAGGGCTACTCTGTGGCACTTTACGCGGGAGAGTTAAGTGACTACCACAAATTCGCACCCTGCAACGGAGTGTGTGGTAAATAAAACATGTCTCAGGCAAATAAGAATAGTATGCATGCTATAATGTACTACGTAGCTCTTTAAAGCACCCATCATCGGAGGCGAAATGAACGGACAGCATTGAATTTAGTAAAGAACATTCATCAGACAAACCCCGCGACGGAGCAGCAACTGTCCCCAGTTCTAACTCTCGGTGGATGTCCTGTCTTTCTTCTTTGTGACACCGGGAGCCATCTAGTCAGTGCGAAAGTTTTGCTGAGTTATGCAGCTATTGTCATCATTATAGAGCCGAGCGCTTTTGCGTTGTGTGTTTTGTGCAAAAGATGTCGAATTAACGTGGTGAAAGCAAGGCTGAATGCTATCTGAGAAAGGTTTGCTCCGAGCCTGTAGCACCTTTTTAGGGAGGAAGGAGTACAGAGACAGGAGGCTAATGCCTTGATGCAATGAGCTCCCGATGTGTCTACTTTGAATAGAAGTATGGGCCAGTAATGATTGTCGAATAAGTGATTGTAAAACGTATTAACATTACGGCCAGTGCAGGGCAATTAGCTCTTGGTCTTCAAGTAGCACTCGCAACTTAGGAGGAAAGGGAGCCCACTCACGCTCTTTCTGTCCAACACGTGTAATATTACTTAGTTGACTCTTGGTGTCCATTGCTTATCAGCGCTTTTAAACGGGCACACGCATTTCGTCCGCAGAAGAACGCGCAAAGGCACTATTCCATCTGGTCAATTCCTGTAGGCAAAGGAACTGCTACGAAGACTCTTGAAAAATTCACAAAAACGCAAATTGCATTTGGGTTTCGCATGCTTGGTGTTTGATAGAATGCGCACGCACTACTGTCTAGGGTGCTCGAACAGCGCGAACCGCAGTGTAGTCCAGCATTGGTCGCTGCGCCATAAGGTGTATTGCCTCTCGTCCCAGCGCCACTCGGAACGGATGTCACCGTGCACTCCACAATGGCAATTCGCTTGCCCCAATACATGGCAAGCTTTAAATATAGGGCAAAAAAAAGAAACGGAAACGAAACGAGCTGTTATAATGAGATACTCGGAGGGCAATAAACGGACCACGAAAATAGCGGCGATGAGTATTTGACATCTACCTATCCTTACACAGCCGCTAAAAAAAAAAAAAAAAAACAAAAAAAAAACAAACAAACAAAAGTCGCAGGTTTAGAAATAGGTTTCGAAATTTATTGACTGTGCGCACCATTCCTTCCTCTCGGTATTGCCGTGGGTTGACATCGGGCTCGCACAATAAAGCATGGCCGACAACAGAAGTACGCCTTTCTGCTTCCCAATGTTTAAACCGCGCTTCCCGCGTGACTGTTCACACTAATGGTTGCTCTCAGATTTTGTCGACTTCAATATAGCTTATTCTTCGCTAAGCCTCTACTGTTACGCAATAGCTTATGGCGTGACAGGAGTCTGCGTCATCTTCTCATTACCGTCCTCCCCTATTTAATCCTACTCTTCGGCACAAGTAGGTGCTGCGCAGCGCACATAACAGTAGTGTTTGTCAACACACCAACTCGCCAGTTCGATCAACTCCCGCGCCGCGCCACCGCGCAACGACCGGGTTTTTTCCTCGTCCGACCATCTCCACCAGCGACCTCCTGATGGCTGTTCGTCGGCCGTGGGGGTGCAAAGGGCCGCACCGCCGCCGTTGAGTGCATTAGCACCGATCGCAAAGCCTCACCGGTTGTCCACTTTATTATTCTCTTTTCCTCACAACCTAACTACTCTCCGCCATTTTCCCTCTTTGTACTGTAGTGCTCCTCTAGCCTACAGGTCGCGTACCTGGCTGTGCGCGTCGTAGGCTTCTTCCCCTAAGCCCACGCCCATTGGAAGCCCGATCCCGTAATAGATGAGTCTGGGCACGTTCGGCGTACAGGGCTCTCTCAGCGCCTCACGCCGCTTATCAATCGACCTCTTTCACATGCTAATGCACCGCGACCGACCACCGATCTCTCTGCGAGAGTACTTTATATCTTCTTTTTTCTCTGCGACTCTCCATGAAAATGATTTATCCTGTTTTATTTCCTCGGTTGCACGTGCCTGTCCTGTGTTCACGCGTGCTGCGAAGCTTGTGGGAACGACTTGCGCAAATCTGGCTCGTTCTTCGTGTGCCGACAGTGTACGCGAATCCTTTCCTTTTAATCAAGAGGACATACTACTCATAGGCTTTCTACAGGAGCACGTATTGATTGATCTAAATTACTGAATGAACCTCTACTTGAGCTTCTTGGTCACACTTGCTTCTTCTTTTTGTTAAAAGAGAGTGGCAATTATGGCCGTGACATTAGAAATTAAAATTATGCCCGTGTCTTCAGAGTATTTAATTAACTATACGCAGTCAGTTGATTAATTGGCACCTTTAACAGTTATTGCACCGTTTTTGGCTCACGCACATTTCCTAGGTTTCTTAAGAGTCTACCTAACATTTATAGCCCCTTCAGAAACGCATGCTCTAATAGAGAACAAAAATATGGAAATAGGATATACGGTGCGTATACATTGAACCCTGTGTTTCACAAAGAGTTTGAGCTTCAGATGACCCAAACTCGATCAACATACCACACTGCGCACCTTTCCATTCGTATTGAAATACAGTGATATTGAAAAAACATTTATGCCCATACAAGCATTTTGTTATCAGCTAAAGCTGCTTGCGCAAAGAGAAATCGGTGCCTCATAGCAAAATATTTTACCGTGCAAAAGAGGGATAGTCTTTCTAATAGCATTTCCGGGGGCGCCGTCAAACATGGCGACGTACATCTCTATATCTTGGTTTTGAGAAGCGATTCGGATACCTAGACAGAAAATGGACTTGGAATTATGACTAGCGGTTGGTATCAAATCTAACCGGCATCATTGACTTCCTGTAATGGCCGCTGGATGCTTCCAGAGAAACACTGAAATCTATTGTTCACACACGTGGACTGGATGCTGAGCCGAAAGGAGATAAAGAACAAATTACTGTTTCTGGAAAGAGTGGTCGTACTCTTGACGTCACTATTTATTTATTTATTATTTTACCCACAGCGCCACATATGGCATTACAGATGAGGGTGGGGGGGGGGGGGGGGGCATAGTTCTACAAGGGATTAGAAAAATAAACAGTTACAAAGACGATGCAAACACTTCATTGTCAGATATATGAACGCGGGATGAAGACAGGGCGTTCCATTCTCGAACAGTGCGTGGAACAAACGACGATTAAACAAGTCTATTCTCGCTCCAAATTCACGCACTTTATATTCATGATCAATTCTTCGGATCTATAGTGTGGACAGAAAATGTACTTTTCCTTAGGAATAGTAGTCCTTTAGTGATATATGTTGGGAAATACTTTTTTAGCCTCAGTTTTCTTCTTCAAATGGTTCCCATTGTAATTTCTGTTTTACGCTGGTCATGCTAGTTTGTTCACTATAATTCCCTCAAACATAGCGGGCAGCCAAGCTCTGAACTCTCTCTAATTTGAGCGTATCAACATTTGTCGGCGGATCCCATACAGTACATGTGTATTCCAGCACGGACCTAATGTTAGTTTTAAAAAGTAGATCTCGAATCTTGCGGAAACATTTTTGTGTTACGACGTAGAAAACTCAACATTTTGCAAGCCTTCGCAGAAACATAATCAATATGCCGATGCCAACACAGAGTTGGAGGGATATAAAGCCTAAGTATTTTTATTCTGTAACAGTTCTCAACAAGTGCCCGTTCACATTGTAGACATGATTAGGTAAATGTTTTTCTCGTAAAAGTCATGTGAACTGTCTTCTGCAAGTTTAATTTCATGTACCACTGTTCGCACCACTGGTACCCAGATCTTCCTGTAAAGCATGCGAGTCATTTTTCTCTTCTCAATACACCGCACAGTCGTCGGCAAACATTCGCACGCAGGAAGTAAGATATATAATTAATAAACGCAAGAAAAAGCAGAGGTCCTAAAACTGACCCCTGTGGGACGCCAGACGTTACAGAAGTTACATTAGAATTGGCTCCATTTATGGTTACGTACTGAGACCTTAAACTTAAATATTCCTTTATCCAATCAACAACTTTCTCATTAATATTTAAACAACGCAGCTTGTGGACCAACAAACCATGATCTTTGACGTCAAAAGCATTTTTTAAATCAACAAAGACACAATCAATAACGCTGCAACGGTCCAATGCTTCACATATCTCGTGAACAAACTCTGTTAGTTGAGTAATGCAAGATGCGCCTTGCCGGAAGCCATGCTAGTTTGGGTTTATTACGGGACTGAGATGATTCATGATGTTTGAGTATAAGATGTGCTCCATAATTTTACAGGCGTTGCTTATTAAAGAAATAGGACGGTAATTCGAGACGAATTCCCGAGGCCCAGTCTTATGAATCGGGACTACGCAGGCAACCTTCCAATCGCTCGGAAGGGAACTGGGAAGTGAAGATTTTCTGAATAAGAGAGTTAAAATGGAGATGCAGATTGGGCACATATCTTTAAGAGACCATTGGACAGACCATCAAGGCCTCCGGCTTTGGACATGTCTAAGCGCTGAAGTGCGGTGATTCCCGTTTCATCTATTGCTATGTCTGCCAAAGGAGTAAGCTGAACTGGTTGGAGAAGAATGTAGCCGGGTGTGTTGGGCAAAAATACCGAACCAAAGAAATTGTTAAACGTGTTTGCTTTTTCAAGTCCTGCAGGTTGATTGATACCTGCGGCGTGTGAAGAAAAGACTTCTGCAGATGTTTTCCATTCCTCTGGAGCTTTATGCCTTAAATTGTATTGTCACACCGTCGCTTAAAAGTCAGTCACAATTTTTCAGTGGTTGTTCCGTTATCTGATCCGCCCTCCAGGCATATGCAAAGAATTGTAATTTAGAAGCGACGAAGTATGTGTTGGAGCTCGTAGAATATTGGCCAGTACGAAAAGGAATGACGCGAAGAACTCCAGAGCAAACGTATGTCATATTCATGCAGAAGGACACGTGACTGATTTTGGTATTGGTAGCATGGAAGAAAAGAAAATGATAAAACGCCCAACCGAGGTTTTTATGCTGATCTTTTTACAGTGCTACTGAATTTTGTTCCTTCAGACCTTTTCCCTTTAAGAGACGGGCAAATATTGCACCTGTACTTGAGAGGCCCAATATTTTTGCCAGACTATTACGGTGGCTTTTTTTAAAGGTCGTCATCCGTGTACAATCCGAAAGGCAGATCGTAGTTTGGCACACAAAACAAAGTTTATATAAATGTGCAAAACAAAAAAGGCAAAAGCAACTAAAATGACCGTCGAGAAAAAATAACCTTTTTTTTTTTTTTCATGTCAAAATAGGAAATACAAGCAAAAGTTAGCTATCTTGTCGTGGACCTAACATCGCCGCCCCTGTAGACCGGTGCATCAGTTGTTGTTCATTCGAAATTACACTGCCTGCCCTTCTAGTAATCATGGAAGCAATCATTAAAGATTAGGTCAATAAGTCTGGACAACACTAACATTCTCGAAAATGCGCCTCCACACACATGATCACCATCACCTTCAACTCTGCGCTGAGGTGGGTCAGCAGAAACTAGATTTTGGTCGGAAGACCATTCGATACACAAACCCAGAATCTGGCACTTGGTCGTTTCCAGACTAGATTGCTCGCTCGCGTGAGCACACAAGCCGTAACGTCCTCAAGAAATAGTCATGTTTTTTTTCTCTAATCATCAGAAGCAATAAAGAACTGTAACTCGTAGAAAACCGACACGTTTGGTTAACCCGGTGTATAAGATGAGCATGCTTGGTACGCGTGTAGCTCTAGTGGTCAGTTAATTATGGCGCTCTACTGACCTCATGCGCGCCTAGCAAATTTGTCCTCCGGGCTGCGGGTCGATGTAACAGCCGGCTGCCGACATTGTCTGGTGTAGCTGATGATAAAGAGAGCGAGTACTGCATAGCCTTGACAAAGCGAGTTCATCCAGCCGTTGCCTGTGTCACTAGGTCACGCATGTACTTTGAGGACGGTGACAACGTAGAACAGGTTACGTTCGTTAGGTTAGGGCAGTGTCCAATGTTCAAGGAGCTCAGATCACCTTGCAGTCGTGCATAGTGCAAAAGTTTATCGGGCTTCGTGTTTCGCAGAGAAGACTTAAAAAAAAAGCACCGCTGCTAATGGAGGAGTTCATCAGGGGCTCTCATTGACGGCGGGTATCTCGGGCACATGCGCGATAAAAGTGTAGAACAAGTTTGTAAACTTCGAGACCAGGAAACATTAATCTCGAGAATCCGAATTTTTCAGTGTTTTTCCGAAGATAATATAGGTCAGTAAAATGTAAAGAGATTTCGTCTCCTCTTTGTTGAGTCACCTTAAGTACACTCGAATATCAAAAAATGGTACTTGAATTGGAGCGAAAATTTATTCAAGTTATGTGGAGTCAAGATTAGCAGAACATTTTCATTGTGCTCGGTGCTAACGGTACCGCAGCACGAGTTCGCCTAAACCTGTAGTTAAAATTAACTGATTTAAATAAATGATATTCCACTGTAATAGCCCGTCTAGTGTTCTTAGCGCATGCGCTAAGAATGTCTATTCGTAATTACAGCTATGAATACGCTGCTACTACCGCACATTTAGAAACCGATGTTTATCCAGCGCGGATGATCGTATACGCGAATCATGGAATTTGCTAGTGGTTATTGACTGCCTCGTGCATAGCTTTCGCCACACACGAATAATAAGGTGAAACAGGAAGCACGAAAAGACGGTGAAAAGTATGCGAACGGCATGCGCCAAATTTTGGTGTTTATCATTTTTTACTTCTTGTGTCGGGCTGGGCCTTCGGTACACTCCCGTGTCGACCGGACACGAAATCCATGGTTACGACACTCAGGAGCGGCGAGAGTAACATGAGTATTACGACATTCAGGGAATGAAAGAAGGAAAAAAAAGGAGAGAAGGACGTATGAAAGCATATTGCAGCAAATTCTGGGAAACAGCTCAGTTCGGAAGGAAGGTAAACACTGGCATGATCGATCTGTCGCTGTAGCTCGCTACGGTGAGGAATATGAAAACAGAAAGAAAGTAGGTGTAAAGCAAGAACGCGAAAGCTTCCGCTAGTATTGCGAGCGGAATGCAGTCGGTTTCCCTTTGCCGGCTCATACGACTGTCTGGGATGCCGTTGCCCAAATTACATGGAGTACATGATGAGAAACGGCATCGACAGTTCAGTGAATGGTTTGATTTAATAAATGTTCTGAGTGCAGTATAAAGAACAAAAAAAAAAAATTCACAGACGGGATTATGACCACAGAGGGGGCAAGCCTTTAAATGCATAAGATTATAAGAAAGTTTGAATGAACCATTCAACCAAAACGCGGAGAAGCTGAGTCCAAGTTTTGAGCATAAGTTGGAGATTAAAGTGAAAACAAATTTCATATCCCATCTTGTGGATGTGGATAGACAAGTTGCAGAATAAAGCTGTCCTTGGGCAGCTTGACTGGTTTACATTTATTTAATTCAGCCGAGAGGCAGTACGCTTAACTCGGAGAAGTTGATGAAAGGAAGAAAACATAATAAAAAACAATGAGCAATGCAAGAATATGCGCATAGATCTACTTAAACCGCTTTGTTTAAGAACACGGTACGAACGGGCGAGCAGGGATACAAAGAAATGCTCATGAAATCACTGGCGCTTCAAAGAACGGAAAAATCGTACTCCATGAATTCTTTCCCGATATTTAGTCGAGCGGCTTCCACTGTCTAATTACGGTCTATTGTGTCAGCCTGATTTTTTTCCATACCCCTCTTCCCCACCCCCATTTCATATCGACGAGAACATTCGGGACGGGAATGTATAATACATCCGCCGTGCCAAGTGGTCTCCGAGCAACAAGTACCGAGTGTGCTCTGATAAGGTTGCGCCAGAATGTAATGAACGCTGCATTTATTCTGCATAATTTTCGGCCTCGTTAAGGCTGCGCTAGTTGCTGTTGGTCTGTTGCTGTCCCCAACTTCCCATTGTGTATGCCAAATTACGGAAAAAGCTTTCTCCTTTGCAAGCCCAGCTGTCAGTACCGCATTTTCGGACAAGGGCTTTGAAGTATGCAGGTAGAGATGAATTCATCACCTTCAGCCACTTCCCCGTGGGAAGTATCTGAGTAGCAGTATCATGCCATATGATCATATATGGGGCGGAAAACTGGAGGCTGACGAAAAGGCTTGAAATCAAGTGGACACAGAAACATCTCAGGTAATGACATGGTAACTGAAACCAGAAAAGATGGGTATATGCAGAGCGTGTAATGCAAATTATACATAAGGAGTGGGCCCTTGCAAAGGAGTGGATTGCTAGAATAGACATTCGTGTCAGGAGCAGTACGAGGTCAAATGCGAATATGAGGTGGGGAGTTCTTGAGCAAAAGGGGACCGCAGATGATACAACAGAAGGTTGTTAGTGTGCAGGGTAACACATCTGATTATGATTATGAAAATAGCAATACTGGTTGTCTGTCGTCAATCCAAGCGGCCAGATGTGTAACCCTGCCACGTCTGGGATGGATTGTTCGTCACCGAAAAGACGGAGTTGAAAGCACGCGCCGCGTTTAAAATAGCGGCACTGGCGCCAGTCTACACTTTCGTCTTTGCTCATCGCACCTCGATTTAGCTCTTGCCCCGAAACCGCACAGCCCTTCTCTCTCTCCCCCTGTCTTTGCGCCCCTCATTCCACACAGGTATGCGAGTACCGTGTTAGCTGGTTCGTTTTTTTTTTTTCTGCGAATGTTTCTTAGGGCATCTGTTCCACCCGGTGACACATCTTTGAGCGAAGACATCGTATTAGTCGTCAGGGGATGTCATTTTCACGGCCTGTCTGCCATACCGCAGGGTTGTTAGCCAAAATCGGTGTCTGGCAATTGCACAACAAACATCTCCTTAGTGGCCAGGCCCATAGTGCGTACATTTATTGAGATCTTCGTTAGGATAAACGCGGAACGAAACTATTTAATGTTGCTTGTAGGGCTAGCGTGGTTATGCGCCTTCCATGCGACAACAGCAGTGACATTGCAGACAAGAGGGATGAAGGAAGCGCGCGCGCGCGCGCGCGCGCGCGCACGCACACACACACACACACACACACACACACACACACACACACACACACACACACACACACACACACACACACACACACACACACACACACACACACACACACACACACGCACACACACACACACACGCACGCACGCACGCACGCACGCACGCACGCACGCACATACACACACACACACACACACACACACACACACACACACACACACACACACACACACACACACACACACACACACACACACACACACACACACACACACACACACACACACACACACACACACACACACACACACACACACACACACACACACACACACACACACACACACACACACACCGGGGTGGCGCAGTGGTTACGGCGCTCGACTACTGTTCCCAAGGACGCGGGATCGAATCCCGGCCTCGGCGGCCGCTTTTCGATGGAGGCGAAAAGCAAGGCGCCCGTGTGCTGTGCGATGTCAGTGCACGCTAAAGAACCCCAGGTGGTCGAAATTTCCGGAGTCCTCCACTACGGCGTCTCTCATAGCCTGAGTTGCTTTGGGACGTTGAACCCCACAAACCAACCAACCAACACACACAGACACACACACACACACACACACAAACGCACACACAGACATAAACGCGGCGCTCGACTACTGTTCCCAAGGATGCGGGATCGAATTCTGGCCTCGGCGGCCGCTTTTCGGTGGAGGCGACATCAAGGCGCCCGTGTGCTGTGCGATGTCAGTGTTAAAGAACTCCAGGGGGTCGAAATTTCCGAAGCCCTCCACTACGGCGTCTCCTATAGCCTGAGTCGCTTTGAGACGTTGAACCCCCCCCCCACACACACACACACACGAGCTCTCCCTCTTACTCAAGTATGTGCGGCAAACATATTCTGCTGCCTCTATGAAATTCAGCAAAGTTTTATCATGTTCAACGTTGCAGACTCTTAAATTATGTACGTTGTAAAGATGAAGTTGTACGCGCAAAGGTGAAGACGAAGGTTCCGTGCGCTGTCTCCAGCGGCCAATCCCCCACTGTGGGTATGTGCCATTATAACGAAGAAGAAGAAGAAGAAGAAGAAGAAGACATCGCTATCGGTGTGTGCGCTAAACCTGCTTTTAGGCGGACTGTTCCTGCCGTGCTTCTATATTGAGTCCCAGTACTTCTAATAAACGCTCATCCTACGTTTGGTGGATTCGCGGATTAGAAACGTCGGTCCTGGAGCTCCATAGACGCACTCTTTCTACACCTGTAATGCCTGACGACGTCCAACATCAAGGCATGCATGCGAGTCCAACTGTTCTCTGCGCCGGCTCCCTTCGTCAGCGAGACCCGGCTATCTTGAGCAGGACCAATAAGCACGATGTGGAAGATTGGCTCACTTCTTACGAATGGGTGAGGGTCTACAATAAATTGCACGATGAAACTAAATTGAACAATGTAATATTTTATCTCACTGTCGTGGCAAACTTGTGGTACCACACCCATGAAAGCGACATCTGTGCGTAGGCTGCATTTAAAACAACGCTCGCCGAAGTATCTGGTCTCCCGGCTGTTAGGAAATTGCGCGCCGAGCAGCGCTTGCGTGAACGGTTGCAGAAGGATGGCAAAAGCTTTACAAGCGATATCGAAGAAGTCGTCGACCTGTGCAATCATGTGGACGCTAACATGTCAGAGGCAGACAAGATCAGACACACCTTGAAGGGTATTGACGATGACGCCTTCCAGACGTTCTCAGCGCGCGACTTGCGTACCGTCGACGGTCTTCACGCTCTGCCAGAGCTTCGAGGGGCTGCGCAAACAGAGGGTGTTGACGCGTCAGCCCCAAGCACAGGTTGAAGCGCTTGCCGAACTGACGCCTGCAACCGACAGCCCGTCGTTGCTGCTGCAAATTAAATAATTTATTCGTGAAGAGGTGGTGCGCAAGCTTTCCCGGCTTGCTAGCCCTCAAGAGGAGCCACACCATTCGTCCCCGGCATTGCGGCCGGCTATCCAGGAGCAGGTTGCTGAGGCGATTCCATCTGTCCATCAGCCATCAGTCGTCACTGCTGCTCTCCTGACTTGCTCCGGTGCCGTTACAAGACCTGTCGCAGCTCCTATGACCTATGACGATGTCATCCCAAAGCCTGTCGCCGGTTCTTTTGACTTACGCCGACATCATTGCACGACCTCGGTCGCCAAATTACACTCCACAGTCAGTGTCTGTGCGCGAGCACCCTATTTTTGACCGCTTCCAAGACCTCGCAATTCCAGGCGCACGACGATAACCGGTCAATCATTGCTGCACTTGCGGGATTGCTGGGCCTATTTATCGCTATTGTCGGAACCGTCTCCCAGTGTCAGCACCACCTACCCAAGGTTTTGAGTGCTGGTCTTCGACGCCTCAGTATTTCGCGCCTACTGAGCCTTAGCAAGCCGTCACTTCTCACCAGACCGCTCACCGATCTCCGACGTCCGTTCACCGTCGCCGCGACGCCGCTCTATCTCTCCGATTAGATTTCGACCGAATGCTTCACGTGAGCAAAACTAGAGGCCGCAGTTCCTGAGGCGAGAACTGCGATCCCGTCCAACGTTCCGAGATTAATTTATTGGCTTGTCAATACTATTGACGTAATTTAAATCCTAATAACAAAGCGAAGAAAAGGTTGAAGTTGCACTTTATGTTGACATATTGTGGAGTGAGCAGCACATCAGTCAGCCATTAAGTCACGGTCATTCATTCCCAGCCGCTCTGGAAGCACAGTTTTCTCACTTTGGATAGCGTAAATAGGGCAGGGAAAGTGAATCCCTCTTGTGAATGAGAGAAAAATATAAATAATTCTGTAGGGTATTCTTAACCACTTCACGAAGGAAATCAAACAGCGTCTCGTACTGCTTATATGTCAAACAAATCGCTAACGTACAAACGACTGAATGGACGAATGGGATAACCAAGCGAACAAAAGTACGGAAGATTCACGTGTACGAAAACCGGAACAAATGCTGCCGTGATTGAAGGCTTTTTTTCTCAAGCCCCAGCGCTATCAAATATTTGCACGAACCTCGCCTGCACGAACCTCTGCACGATCCTCAAAACGTGTAAAAATTTGTGCCCGCCGTGTCCCTTTTGCACATCTTGTCCGGGTTTTAGACATGCAGGCAATGACGAAGCGAGTTGGCACGCTGCCAAGTTCACCGGGTGGGCTGTCGGTGTTTCCTTTACCCTAACAAGCCATCGCCGCACAGTATCTTAGCCTACGCCGACGGCAATCAAGAGAGGGACTAGTTAGGTAATGAAATATTTACGCTATAAAATAGTTTTCAATGAACTAGTCCCTGTGCATGGTCTGTACGCGCACACCACGCTTCATTTCTTATCGTCGTAACCACGACAAGTCTTAGTGCGCCACTGCACTAGTGCGCCACTGCAATGCGGTGACATGTGTACAACCATATTTTCTAACAACCTAGTAATTAATGGAATTTCTTGCCCTCATTTTTAACGAGCATCAATATTCCCATCCAGCTCAAAACGTTCCTTACCGCGCTCAGTAGTCTGTTTGTGTTCATCTACTAACTTATATGCTGATTTGGCGCACCACATCACATTATTGTTCGTCAATCTCTAATGTAGATCCTAGAAAAGCAATGCGAAAAGCAAGGCGCCCGTGTACTGTGCGATGTCAGTGCACGTGAAAGAACCCCAGGTGGTCGAAATTTCCGGAGTCCTCCACTACGGCGTCTCTCATATCCTAAGTCGCTTTGGGACGTTAAGCCCCACAAACCAAACCAAACCAATCATAACTTATATTCAACAACGTGGCCTCAAACAGCTAAGTACAAGCAGTAACAGTAGTAATGCACAAGTTCTAAGTTTGTATTCACTTTTTAAAGGCATCGAAATAAACGTTACAAAGGACAAAAAGACAACGACGGAAAAAACACAAGCAGATAGGAATGACGTCAACCTGGTCCTGACTAAAATTTACCATATTCATAAAAGAAAAATTCTTAGCACATGATTCACAACGAAAGCATGTCTTGCTTAGATTACTTATTGAATAACAACAGAACATGAATATTTCTGCACGCATTTCCATATTTCTTGTATATTTTGGCAATGTATACGTCTTGATTTTTGCGCAGGTTGAAATTACATTTAGATTTAGAGTTTTAAACGCATGGTTTATATATGTTTTGTATATGCTGCGCTGTCTCGTAACTGCTTCCTCCAAGATTTTACCATTGCGAGAGCTGGCAATGTGACTTTTACGCAAAGCTCTCGTTGCAACACAATATACCATGTTTTTGACACATTTACATGAGTCGATTTATTTGGTTCTGAAAGGTGCAGCTTATATGACACCTGCAGAGAATTGTGTTCATATGATACAGCTGCACTGATGAAGCCCTTCGCTTCCCAGAATAGTCTACATAGCATATTCCAGGATATAGGACATCGTCGAACTCGATCCCCAAAGCTTCGCACAGGTGCTGAAACGCTGTGAAATAAATACTACGTTGGAATGGAAAAGCTCTGACAAGTTTAGGGAGTGTTTTCCTATAAATGCGTTCGCCCATGTTTATGCACTCCATTGCGCAGCAAGCTCAATGGCGATTGCTCGTCGGAGAAAGGGATGCACCAAAACCTGATACAGACCACATCAGCCAGGCACTAATTCAACATTTTTGCTAGAGTGTTTTGTCGATATCAGTTTCCATGTTTCCTCATTCAGTGAAAACAGCTAAGAGTACATCATAGACGATACGAGGCCACGTTACCTTTATTAAAGTGGCACTAAAGAGAGCGGAATACATTGAAAACATCAACAGTACTCGTTAGATAAAAAATGGGCACTGCTAAAAAAGAAAATCGGCGATATTTTTTGGTCGCGTGCTGGGCTACACCGATAATGGCAGCGTTTCGGCGCAAGACAGTTCAATTTGCCTCACGTGATTTTTCTGATCAAATATAAAGAAAAAATCTTCGCTTCCTCAATATTAGAGTACTTAATCTATGAAATATGAGGCACGTTGTTGTAACTTCTGCTATAATATGAAGGTGCAATAAATTTGTTTCTTTTTGTTGTTTATGTGAGGGTTTGCATTGAGTATCGGAGTCATTATTACTGGCCTCTGCGGTGATACACATTTATTGAACTTGCAGATTACGTCACTACGATCCGTTACAGAAGCTATGAATCGCTATATTTACACAAATATCGAGGATACTTAGGATACCATATTTTATTACTTAAATGGCTGCAGCAAGTGAATACATGGAAAGCTCTGCTGTATTCCTTTCTTCGAAACTTCCTCTAACTACATTTCTTATTATCAAGAGTGCAAAGCCTGTGCTGTTTTTTAATTGCGGTAAACTCTTTTTCTACAAAGTTCCAACTGTCTTGACGAAGTATGCGATGACTTTTTGAATAAAATTATCTTCATTAGGCACGCAAGCCGGCATTATTCAAGTAGAGCAGGCGCATTTTAAGCGCAGGTAATCTTTTGCTCACAGGGATGATTTTCTGCGATGGAGAGCTTCTTGGGGGCGGTAAAGGCTGATCCTCTTTCTTATGTAGGAAACAATAACATTTATGCCCGAACAACTGTTTTGTTATCAGCCAGAGCGGCTTTTGGAGAATTTGGAGAACTAGGAAGCCATAAATTAGGACTGACGTGGTCATGATGGTTCTGAGCCAGCAAATCCTGGGTGACGCAGGGGGTGTAGGCTGAAGCCGAATCAGCTGAAATGCATATGTTCCCTTCGATATTCTCTATGTCCAGGGCTTCACAACGACGGTAAGCAACTGCATGTATGCGGCAGTATTAACGCGGAGTCCGTCTGTAAAAAAAGTGTGGAACATGACGTCACGCTCGTTGCTGACAACTGCTAACATCGGCACAGATGAAAATTTTATGTGCAACACCTTAAGGATCTCATCAGGTAGGGCCACCTGACGTTATCGGGGTGATCCTTTTGGTCTTGGCCAAAATTATATTCTTCTGAAAAAAAAAGCATTCGAGGATCCTCACGCTTCTTCAGCTTGCTTATCAAGCACTTGGACCAGAGCAGACCATTCTCCCGAGTTTTAAGTCATTTTCTCAATGCATAGGAATGATACCTCGAGTCCTCGTGCACAGCGAGCCTCAAAGTCGCTCTGCGACTTGGAGCTCATTCGCAATGGCCCTCATTGATTTTCTTAGTCCTGACTCACGACGACATGAAGACGAAATCAGATGTTCTGATATACGACTAACTGCTGACTGTGTATTTTTTTTTATTTCGCCCCTCATGCCACGTCAACACCACATCACAGCAGTTTAGTTCGCACCTTACAGCTAAAAGCCAAGTCATGACAGTTTTATTTGGCACCACATGGATGTCAGAAGCGCAGCCAGAAAGCCTGTTTGAGGCTTGACAGAGGGGCTGTGCCCTTGTACAAAGCTTGGTCATTTTCTGTACACAGGTGTTTTGTATATATAGCAACAGATGAAAACAGCACTTTCATTTAAAATACACAGTAATCCGCACAATAGAAAAACAAGTTAAATTAGTGTGCACATCATACATACATACATACATACATACATACATACATACATACATACATACATACATACATACATACATACATACATACATACATACATACATACATACATACATACATACATACATACATACATACATACATACATACATACATACGTACGTACGTACGTACGTACATACATACGTACATACATACATACATACATACATACATACATACATACATACATACATACATACATACATACATACATACATACATACATACATACATACATACATACATACATACATACATACATACATACATACATACATACATACATACGCATCAAGGCTGTTTTCAGAAAGCATGGTAGGAAATTCACTTCAAAAATGTTACCGTTGATCTGATGTGTTCAAAAAGACTGCAAGGTTATAATTTACCATATGACGCCCATAATTTGTTCCTGTTTGCAGAATGTAGAAGGATCATAGGTGCACGCACTGTAATTGTGGGGCTTTTACTCCAGCCTGAGCAAAGTATTGAAAGACAGGAGTGTATTGTTACTGGCCGTCCTGTAATAGAACATATTTATATGGTCGCGGTATTGAAGTTACATGCGGTACATGAAAAATGACAGCCGTCGATGCGTAGCGGGGAGCATTAACAATTATTCTGAGGGCTCGTACCACCCACCAAACCAAATAACAATAAGTATTGACTGAAAAAATTAATGAGCGGTAAATAATTTTTTCCTCATATTGCGGGGAAAAGTAACGAAATCTCGATGATATAATGACTACCTTAGTTTGCTTCTGTTGGTCTATATATGTTTATACCAAAATAAATACTCATTGAAATAAACTCCAAGGCTTTGTACTTCGGAGAGAAGTTCAATTTTTTTTTTAAAGCCCAGACAGAGCGAAAAGCTTGGTTGTTCAGAAGACTTGTTTTTGTGTCTGATAATTACAGCTTTTGTTTTGTTGGTATTTATTGCCACAAATTAAGGGTTGTCCATTCATTTAGAGTATGCATACACTGAATAGCTTGTTCAGAGAGATCAGATATGCGAGTTGTTTTAAAGAAAAGGCTGTTGTCGTCGGCATATAATACAAAAGTGCATTTCCTGTCTGAACTGCTAATATCAATTATGTAATGGTTGAAAAACAATAGACCCAGTACGCTGCCTTGTGGGATACCAGCTTGCACAGATTTGAAATCAGAAAATTCGTTACCTATCTTTACCTGCTGACAACGGAATGCCAAGTAAGGCTGAATAAATTGAAGGAACACACCCCTAATACCGTAGATATGCTGTTCTGTTAGCAAGGTGTCATGATCCGATAAAATGCTTTAGAAAAGTTTATAAATACACCCAGAATAAGTTCCCTTTCTTCAAACGATCCTAAAGTCAGTTCTTCGTGTTTAAGAAGGGCGCTTTCTGTCGATCTACCTTTCCTGAAACCATGCTGGCATGAAGTTATTAGGTTATGGTTTTCAAAAAGTCTGACATTCATTTAAGTGCTAATTTCTCTGAACATTTTTAAAAGACGGAGAGAATGTATATGGGACGATAATTTGCGAAGTAATTCCCGTCACCCTCTTTATAGATAATAGAGACTAGCGCCATTTGCATGCGTTTGGGAAAGACTCCTTCTTCTATACAGCTGTTCAAAATGTATTCTAATACCGGGCTGATGAGATCAATGACATATTGAAGGTCATATCTCGCAATCATCTACATCACGGGGCTAGCTATTGCGAAGGGCTGAAAAGCAATTTTCAATATTGTACTTGTCTGTGGGCGACATAAACGCAGATTGAGGGTTCTGAAATTGAAAGTATTTGGATGATCGATCAGCGTGAGTGCTACTCACCATGGAAACCTGGAAACCACTATTCGTTAAAACAGTTTGCCAGCTCTTTTCCAGATAGTGTATCACTGCTCGCAGTCATCGCAGGCCACTCCTCTGCAGCTATAGCGGCGAGCGGGGGGGGGGGGGGGGGGGGGGGGGGGTTAAATGCTGTTACTTTTCTTCCACACAAGTTCACTTCTTTTTATTGTGCCATGGTATTGTGCATTTTGTTCATGTGTTATCTCTTAGCTTGGCGAAGAAATGTTTTTACTCGATTTCGCTAGGCTTTGCAAGCTATGCGGTCATCAGGAGCCCGTGTGGTGAGAAAACGGAGAGGAGGCCCCCAATCCCTGCCCCCGGCAAGCAGGCCTAAGGGATGGGAATCGGGACCTAATCGCCTTGTGACGTCATGACCTGTCGTGACGGTACATAGTGCGCCCCTTGTAGAACACGACCAACATTTCATTCAACGCATTAATGTTCACAGGCGTTCTATAATTCGTCTACAGGAAAGGAAAGGCGCAGCATCTGTCACTCACGGAATCTCGCTATCATTCTCACTGTAGACTATTAAGGGCAATTATTGAAGAGCGCTTCACGATGCGGACGTGATTGCTGGGATGCTCTCTTTCCATGGGATATCTTGCAGCGGACTTTGAAAAAGGACTTGTTAATTACACCATATGGTGCACGGTTCCAGCCTATCCATAATTAAGGGGGTGTGCCATATGACTTGCTCATGTTGCTTTGCTCCACAGTGTATAGAAAACAAGAATGGCTGTGAGTCACGCGGACGTGGATGCTCGCTCAGCGAGGCCGTGTTTCATTGAGAGTATCAACAACCTGACCGCCATCTATAATGCCCAAAGTGAAACCTGAATGGATGCCAGTTTTGAGCGAACTAGCTAACCTAAAACGTTTCTGAAACTTTGTGAACCCTTACGTTTGCTAGAGCTCTTCGTGGTACTTGACTCTGACTTTGACCCACTGTACATTTTGTTGTTAACAGGAAATAAAGAAAAAACGTAGGGCGTGGCGCAGTGGTAAAACGCTAGGCTGGGATTCCAAGCGATGGAGGTTTGATTTCCCGGTGGGAGACAAAGTTTGTTAATTTATGTTTTAAATATCAGAGCCGCCGCAAAGGCGCGACACTTTTGCTGACGACAACGATGAGCCATTAAAGGCTCTCGCCTTAACACATATAAGCCATACCCGCAGGACAGTACTTCAATATTCATCATGCACCACTGAGAAGCGAGGTATGACACAGCCTTGGACATATATTCGTGTAACATTAACATTGCGCCACCTCCTCTTTTACCACTTCGGTTTTGTACATTCGTATCATGATCTTTTAGCATTAGAACTTCATCGTCATCTCGATACAATGTTTCAGTTATCATTAACACAACAAACGTAAAGTTTAACGATTTCAGAAAGGAAAATACCCCATCTTCCCTGTTACGAATTGACTGAGCGTTTAAATGAAAGAAAAAAGTAACGTTTCGGTTTTTTGAAAGCAGATTCGAAAGATCAGTGGGTAATAAAACCTTCGGAGCCATAACGATTTGCAACTAGCGTTACAGGAATGTGTATTCAAACTATTCTGTCAAGGTCATCTACACAGGCAATGCGGATCACATCGGACAACTTTTCTTTTCTTGAGAAGATGCGCCCATTTCTTACCCAGATAATTTTCCCTTTCTTTTCTTTTTTTTTTTTTTTTGACAGGCTGCCAGTTCCATCAGTTTTTCCAGCGTAGGACACATGTTCGTTTATGTAGACTTAAATGCCTTTCGCAGCGTTTTCGCCGAGATCAAAATTGCCTTTTCTAATTTTATTTATTTATTTATTTATTTATTTGAAAGTACTGTTAGCCCTTCCGGGCTGTTACGGGGGGGGGGGGGGGGGGGGGGTAATGTACATTTAGGCGCCACAACAAATTTCCAACTCTTTCTCAAAAGTTTCTAAAGAACAAATTTTTTCAAATACGCTTCGGTGAAGGTTGTTCCATTCAATGATTGCTTTAGGCAGAAACGAAAATTTAAATACGTCAACTCTTGGCACATACGACATCACTGCAAAGGAATGATTAGTGCGAGATGACAGTCTCCCGGGCGGCCGCATGTACACGCCGGGATCCAAATTGAGTTTATTGTTATAAAGTTGATAAAGTTGATAATCTTTGTTTTCCGAGTTTTTGCAAGAAACATATCACACTTAGATCGACTGTAGATCTGCGCGACAATGTTTGGGCATGTGCTATGCTTTGTCGAGAAACGAAGACCTCTCTACGTTAACAAAAATAGCCGTGGTTTAGTTTTGGTTAAACCTGGATGCAAACGGAAGCTTCTTTTGCGTGCTACATTATTTCTCTATTACGCCCTATCAGTCTAAGGCGCTACATTGTTGGGAAGCTCAGCCTACAATGGTATGACGCGAGAGAATAAGCTACTACCCCACATATGAAGTCCCGCGTTAACCAAGCCGTACGGACGTGCCTGAGTGTCCTAGGGGTAACTTGAATGCAAATGGTTCTGACAGGCTGATTATGGTATCACCCTCCCGCGTGAAAGGAGCGATCCCACCTCCTGCCCGTGGCACAGAAGTGCCGGATGAAAGCAAAGGGGCTGGAGTTGGCGCTCTTTCAGCCCCCCCCCCCCCTCCCCCCCACTGACGCCGACGGCTCGAGCTGGCTGGCCTAGTGAAGCTTCCGCTTCAAAAGGTGGCAATTTTCATGTGGCTGTGGTGCGACTCCAGGGTGCCGAGGGCTGCGTGGCGTTTAATTTCTTGCATCAACCTGTACAATTAATGATACAACCTGTACAACCTGTACAGTAGTAATGATAATGCGTCAATAAACAAGAAGCCGAGCGTCCAGATAGATAGGTAGAGCCTACTGGTGTATAAGGCGAAATAGGATAGTTTCTCAAATACCTCACGTCCAGTTCAGTTCAGGCGTTCAGTCGTGTCCGACTCTTCGTGACCCTATGGACCATATCACGCCACGCTTTCCGGTCTCTCACTATCTTATTAACATCACATAACTTCATCTGCAGTGCCTCGAGGATGCCATCTAACCATCGCGTTCGCTGCCTACCCCTTCTCCGGCGACCCTCAACCTTTCCCAACATCAAATCTTTCTCCAGCGACTCCTCTCTTCTCATCAGATGACCAAAGTAGCTGAGCTTTAACTTTAGAATTTGACCCTCCAATGAGCAGTCAGGGTTTATGGTCGACAATATCAACTGATTCGATCTTCTGGCAGTCCAAGGAACTCTCAAGAGTCTTCGCCAGCACCACAGTTCAAACGCGTCAATTCTTCGGCGGTCAGCGTTTTTCACGGTCCAACTCTCGCATCCATACATCACAACTGGAAAGACAATAGCACGAGTTATACGGATCTTGGTTGGCAGACTAATGTCTCTGCTCTTTACTAGGCGGTCAAGGCTAACCATTGCTCTCTTTCCCAGAAGCAGGCGTCTCCTAATTTCATGGCTGCAGTCTCCGTCCGGGGTAATCTTGGAGCCCAAGAAGAGAAAATCTGTCACAGCTTCCACTTCTTGTCCCTTGATGCTCCAGGACTTGATAGGGCAAGATGCCATGATCTTTGTCTTTTTAATGTTCAGTTTAAGCCCAAACTTCTCACTATCTTCTTGTACGCGCATCAGAAGTCTCTTGAGTTCCACTTCACTTTCTGCCATTAAAGTCGTATCATCCGCATAAGGTTGTTGATACGTTTTCCAGCAATCTTCACTCCAGCTGAAGACTCGTCCAGACCGGCCTTCCTCATGATGCACTCTGCATATAGGTTAAATAGGCAGGGCGACAGTATGCAGCCTTGCCTCACCCCTTTCTCAATCGCAAACCAATCAGTAAGACCATGCCCAGTTCTGACTGCGGCCTCTTGCCCTTCATACAGGTTCCTGAGGAGACAGATGAGGTGAATTGGAACTCCCATTTCTTGAAGAGCGTGCCACAATCTGCTGTGATCTACGCAGTTAAACGCTTTTGCGTAATCAATAAAGCAAAAGTAAATGGGTTTCTGGAACTCTCTTGCTTTTTCCATGATCCAGCGAAGGTTGGCAATTTGGTCTCTAGTTCCTCTGCTGTTGCGAAACCCAGCTTGCACGTCCGGAAGCTCCCGATCCACATACTGCTGCAGCCTACCTTGGAGGATTTTTAACATCACCTTGCTAGCATGCGAAATAAGCGCGATCGTGCGGTAGTTGGAACAATCTTTGGCACTGCCTTTCTTTGGAATGGGGATGTAAACTGACCTCCTCCAATCCTGTGGCCACTGCAGGTTTGTCGAAATCTTCTGACATAATGTATGCAGAGTGTTAACAGCGTCGTGGTTGAGGTTTTGAAGCAACTCAGCTGGAATACCATCAATTCCGCTAGCTTTGTTCTTAGCAAGGCTGGCTAAGGCCCCTTCAACTTCACTCTTCAGGATGCCCGGCTCGAGATCAGTAATGACAACCGTCTTATGTTGGGTTTGCACATCCGGGTCTTTCTTGTACAGTTCTTCTGTGTATTCCTGCCACCTCTTCTTTATCTCTGAGGCTTCAGTGAGGTCCTTGCCTCGTTTGTCCTTTATCACGCCCAGCTTAGCACAGAAGCTTCCTTTGATATCTTTGATTGCCTTATACAGAACTCTTGTGTTCCTTAATTGGCTGTGGTCCTCAACTGCTTGGCACTGTATGTTCTGGAAGGCATTCTTATCTCTCCTTGTTATTTTCTGAAAATTCGCATTGAGAACCTTGTATCTTTCTCTTTACCCCATAACTTTTGCCATCCTCCTTTCCTCAGCTATTTGCAAAGCCTCTTCAGATAACCAGTTTGCTTTTTTGCATTTCTTTTGCTTTGGAACTACCTCAGTAGCAACTTCTTGTATTATATCATGAACATCAGTCCACATCTCTTCGGGCTCTTTGTCTTCTAGATCTAATTCTTGAAATCGATTCCTCACTTCCACAGCATATTCTAATGGAATTTGATCCAGATCATACCTGAAAGGCCTTCTAGTTTTCTGCGTTTTCCTCAATCGAAGCTTAATTTTGGCAACAAGAAGCTGATGATCGGTGCCACAATCGGCCCCAGGCCTTGTTTTTACTGCTTGTATAGCGCTTCTCCATCTCTGCCGGCAAATAATATAATCGATCTGATTCCTGTACAGACCGTCCGGTGAAATCCATGTGTACAGGCGCCTCTTGTGCTGTTGAAAATGAGTATTCGCTATGGTCAGGTTGTTTTCTTGACAAAACTCTACTAGCCTCTGCCCAGCTTCATTTGGCTCACCAAGACCGAACTTGCCTGTAATTCCGGATATTTCTTCGCTCCCGACCTTAGCATTCCAGTCTCCTATGAGAAAAACGACGTCTGATGATGGGATGCGGTCTAAAAGGCATTGTAGGTCCGCATAAAATCTCTCAACGTCAGCTTCTTCAGCAGTAGTGGTCGGTGCATAGACTTGGATAACTGTTATGCTGAATGGGTGACCTTGGATCCGAAGTGAAATCATTCGGTCGTTTTTGGGGTTGTACCCTAGCACTGCTTTGCCCATTCTTCTGTTTACTATGAGAGCGACCCCATTCCTTCTCTTGGATTCGTGCCCACAATAAAAGACATATTGGTCGCCGGAGTTAAATTCTCCCATTCCGATCCACTTGAGCTCGCTGATACCCAAGATATCAATGTTCAATCTGTCCATTTCTCGCTTGACGATATCCAGTTTACCTTGCGTCATAGATCTTACATTCCATGTTGCTATGTGATATATCTCCTTACAACATCGGACTTTCCGGTCGCTTCCCGACACATCCACAACTGAGCGTCCTTTTGGCTTTAGCCCAGCCGCTTCATTCGTCCTGGAGCTACTAGGAATCGCCCTTTGTTCATCCCCAGTAACATGTAGGACGCCTTCCAACCTGGGGGGCTCATCTTCCGGCGCCATATCAATAATGGTATTGTGACTGGCCATAGGGTTTTCTTGGCAGGAAATACTGGAGTGGGTTGCCATTACCTTGTCCAGTGAATCACATTTTGTCAGAACTCTCTGCCGTGACCTGTCTATCTTGGGTGGCCCTACACAGCAGAGCTCACGACTTCATCGAGTTTCGCAAGCCCCTCCGCCACGACAAGGCAGTGATCCATACCTGGTACCTCACGTACCAGGTATGTAATATATATATGAAGAAGGACGGCCCGCCGTCTGAAACTGTCGGCATAATAACATAGCATAATCAGGAAAGCTGTGTGACACACACACACACACACACACACACACACACACACACACACACACACACACACACACACACACACACACACACACACACACACACACACACACACACACACACACACACACACACACACACACACACACACACACACACACACACACACACACACACACACACACACACACACACACACACACACACACACACACACACACACACACACACACACACACACACACACACACACACACACACACACACACACACACACACACACACACACTCAATGCAATGCAATGCAAGGAGATTTTGAGGCGCGCTAACATAATACTAAGAAGGTACAGCACAAGGCACAAGCGCAACCGGATAATCACGGGCCCCTCAAATGTTCTTCTCCGAATGCGCCATAGATTTAGAGGGAAAGGAATAGAGGCGCAAGGTGGTCGCTGGTGGGAAGCCGTAGGTTCCTGCAGACTGCGAGCGACTGGCAGTGGTTCGCGCTCGTTTCATTCGTGTGATGGAGAGCTGCGTTTGGGTTTCAAAACATCAGAAAGCGACCACTTGTCTAATTCTCATATCTGAAATAGCGGATAAAGCATTTGTGTCGCTGAGTAACGCCGTTGATAATGTTGCACTCCGCCCAACCATGTAGAAGCTAAGCAACCGCATGAAAATGGAATGTACAAACAAAAAATGAACATTGAAAAATGGCACATCAATAAAAACTATGAGGGAAACCAGTCTGTTTATGGGCTGTGAATGCGGAAGCATTAATTACATGCTTCTGTTTCGCTTCTCTTGAGTTTTTTTTTAACCGAGTTAAACGACCGCGAGCATGGTTAACGCTCGGTTTCACATAGTTTTCGCGTGGTTCCGTGCTTGAATTTGGATATTTGGATATTATATTAGTCGAGACTTTTGAACAATATATGGCATCATATTGTAGCCTAAAGTTCAATTGTTTCACTATTAACTAAATGCAGCTAGTACGGAAGACCTGAAGTAAATTTAACGCAATCGTACCCGACATAAGCCATCCAACAAAATGTGATTTGATGTCATTGCAAACTGTTAAATTGTTGGTCACATTGAAATAATGAACAGTAATTAATTGGAACCTGCTATCATTTCAGTGCCATTATAGTCGGCATAACCTATCCGATGACATATCCCCTAGTGACGTTGCATAAAGTTCAATATTTTCGCAGTTCACTAATTAACGGTAAATAATTGAGAACTGTAATTAGTCCATAGACGTTATACGCGACATAAGCTATAAAAAAGACGAAACACTTGCGGCTATTGTAATCAACGTAAGCTGTACGCTCCCTGCGGACATTTTGTATACACATGTGCCGTACACACATTCCGCATACGGCGCGCATGAGCCAAGCAATGCTACAAATGAATAAGTCACAAGAGATTACAAGTTTGCAATTGCACTGCATGCCTATCGTCTTATAATTGGATCTTTAATTTTGTATGTTTGCATCGGTTTCCTGCAGTAATCAGGACCGTGTCAAAGCTGGGGAGAATGAAGCTATTCGATGGAGCTATTATGAGTGGCAACATTCGTCGCTGATGCGCCTGCCGCTCAAATCGGCCATTAACGCTCAGTGCAGCGCTTCAATGACCCGAGGCGCAGCCAATTACTAATAGTAAGTGCCAGTGACCGGATTACAGCAAACTACCTGGTCGTATGGGGGGTCAGATACATGGTTCGTTGCAACCCACGTCTATTAATCCCAGCCTCCAAACCAGGTGGAACTTTAACCCTCGCGGGGGCATGACCCTCATGACCGCCTGACAGCGCAGCAATGTCTCCTCAGCGCTGCCACTGAAAAAGGCAGCGGCCACCGTAAATGCCACGCACGAAATCGTGACGCTCGCACCAAGCATTGCGTCACACTGATTCGATTGGGAGGTTGCCGTACGTATTTTCATTTGGCCACCATGCGTATATACCGGAGCTAATGAGGGATGGGGAGACCACTCGCATTAGTGAGTATCGAAGAAGAGAGGCGCCGCACGAAGCGTAGATGCACGATGGATGATACTCCGCTCTGACCGGGTTACCGCGTCAGGAGTGGCTGTTAGCGGGGCCGCTGTGCGAGTCATGCCAGCTTGTTGCTGCGGCTCTTTGGGCGTTATCTCTCACGTAGCGCAGAGGAGGCACTAAGAACGGCCTTGAGGCAGTTAACGACATCCATCAACACGCAGCTCATTGGACAAGCATTGCTGCTACGGTACCTGACAGGGCACTCGCTTCATGTCTCAATGATGGCAATCTTGAAGCAGTCTACGAGATCTCACAGTGTGTTTATCCCGTCTCTCTTTAACACCGTTATCATAATTATCAGATGCTCTATTATGACGACTTTACGTCGAATTCTTATTTAAGTCTTTTCTGAACGCTGTTGCCCCACGTCAGCGTTAAGGAATCTTTGCACTTTGAAGGTTTAATCTCAGGACTCCGGCAAATGGTCTATTTCTACTTGTACTTTGTAAGACACGCACTTATTGGGATGCACCAAAACATCTCCTTTTCAGTTTTATTTTTTAATGATTCTTCAAAACAGAACTTTGAAAAATTCGATGCGTTTAATTTTGTTGAAATGAGAGCTCTTTTTTGCATGATGCATGACAGCGTTGTTTTCTCGAAAGGCACAAGGTTGTGGTGCGTACATATCGTTTTGCTTTCCTTAACGAAGCACTGGCAGTACCTTGTATACCTAGATTTTCACTTCTTGGGTTTAATCGGTAGCTACATGATCCCCAGCGTTTATTTGAATACTGAAGGGAATAAATATAAACAGCTACAGTTTCATGCGCATTGCGGTTTTGTAGTTCTATATGTGTCTGAACTCTACCTGTGTCAGTCTCCACACAATTATGGTCTCCCGAGGTATCACGGACATAATCTGACTTGCAAATCTTCGATGCGAGGGTGAGGAAAAAAAGAAGAAAAGAAAGAGGAGCTATTGGCGACGCACACGTAAGCTTGCCCTGCATCGTCAATTGGGGAACGTACTCATTAAGCCAAATTAGGATCTACCGAACTCACTTTCGCTCCGGTTCTGACCTCTCCTCTTTCCGCCGCCTAAGCCGCTCTAGAGGCCGAATCTTACGGGCGCGTTTTACGTAAACCACCAACCGCGTGACGCACGCACTCGTATTGGAGAGGTTCGCTGAACCCGCGACCTCTCGATTCCCGGTATACCGGTGCGAGGGGCAGTATCCGCCGGGTTCATTGAGCCGCGTGAGAACGCGCTTGAAGGGATCGAGTCGTTGTTGCCTATTTGCGGAGGCCCATTAACGAAGAGAATACCAAAGAGGAGTGCAGGGTAACATTTGGATAGGAGAGATTTAGGGCGTACTGTGAACATTACTGACACGGGTCGGGTAAGACAGCAAGGACGCGAGTTGCTTTTTTTTTTTTTTTTTTTTGCGCGCGCCGTTCCGGTTTTAGGAACCCGGTACCTGTGTTTGTCAGCGTGTCTCGCTCCCTTTCATATTGTCACGGTGTTGGCGACAGGGGGTAGATTAACAGAGCCGGTACAGGTAGAATCACACGGTCCAAGGTTTAGATACGTCCTGCGAGTCCGGAGCCGATTCACTTCAACGTCGTCTTTCACTCTGAGCGCCCCCTGGCATTCCTCCCTCCTTAAGCGTAACGCACACAGTTACACGTGCACACAAGCGTACAAAAGCAACCTCCCCCCCTCAAAAAAAAAGTTTGTAGATGTAGTTTGTCAGTCACCGTGCAAAGTACGGCTTCAGTCGCAAGACATGAACTGTCTCTGGACGAGGTAGCCGACGGCCTGTGTGCTCTGATCCATCCGGGAGCACCTCGTAATTGACGTTACTGATGCGTCGCACGATTTTATACGGTCCGAAGTAGCGGCAAATTAGCTTGTCTGAAAGGCCGCGGCGTCGAACAGGAGTCCACACCCACACCTGGTCGCCGGTGTTGTAGGAAGCTTGTCTGTGGCGGAGGTTGTACCGGCGTGAATCCCTGTCCTGTTGCTGGGTGATGTGGACGCGTGCTAGTTGGCGTGCTTGCTCAGCATCTTGGGCAAACTGCTCGGCGTCAGAACAAAGTTCGGTATCTGTTTGGTAAGGGAGCATTGCGTCCAGCATCGTCCGAACCTCCCTGCCGTAAACGAGGCGAAACGGCGTGAAACGTGTAGTCTCTTGGACTGCCGTATTGTATGCGAACGTCACATATGGTACGATCGCATCCCAAGTCTTGTGCTGGGCGTCGACGTACATCGCCAGCATATCCGCGATGGTCTTATTAAGCCTTTCCGTCAGCCCATTGGTCTGCGGATGGTAAGCAGTAGCTTTTCGATGCGCCGTACCACTGAGATGAAAGACTTCGGCCATGATTTTTGAAGTAAAAGCAGTCCCTCTATCAGTAATAATACAGGTAGGAGCACCGTGCCGTAGTATGATCTGGTGTACAAAGAAATGGGCAACTTCAGACGCTGTACCACTAGGTAACGCTTTGGTCTCGACATAGCGAGTCAGATAGTCTGTGGCGATGATTATCCAACGGTTGCCACCAGAGGACCGAGGGAAAGGACCGAGAAGGTCCATGCCGACTTGATCAAATGGTGCTCGTGGTGGTATTATGGGCATGAGGAGGCCCGCAGGCTTTGATTGCGGAACCTTCCGACGCTGACATTGCCGACAGCTCTTGACATAGCGCTTAACAACAGTGGCAAGGTTGGGCCAGTAGAATGTCTGTCGTATCCTAGCAAGTGTGCGAGAATAGCCCAAGTGGCCAGATGTTGGTTCATCGTGGCACGCGGAAAGGATTTCCTCTCTCAGAGCTGTGGGTACCACGAGGAGGTAGGTTCTTGACTCGGATCTAGAGTTCTGCTTATAAAGCACACCACCTCTCAGGCAGAAAGTTGAGAGGCTCCGAGAAAAGCACTTAGGTATGGTGGCTGGCTGACCTTCTAAATAATCAATCAGTGCTCGTAAATCTGGATCTGCACGCTGCTGATGTGACATATCTGAAGCATCAACAGCTCCGAGGAAACTGTCAGCGTCATCCGTGTCTGGTGGAGCGAGCTCGACAGGCGCGCGGGAGAGCGTGTCAGCATCTTCATGCTTAAGTCCGGACTTATAAACAATAGTGAGATCGAACTCCTGTAGGCGAAGGCTCCATCGCGCCAGGCGGCCGCATGGGTCACGCAGGTTGGCCAGCCAACACAAAGAATGGTGGTCAGTGACAACTTTAAATGGGCGACCATAAAGATAGGGGCGAAATTTCGCAGCAGCCCAAATAATGGCGAGGCATTCCTTTTCAGTAGTTGAATAGTTCGTCTCGGCGCGGGATAAAGTACGGCTGGCATAGGCGATGACTCGTTCAACACCCTCTTGACGTTGCACGAGAACCGCCCCAAGGCCAATGTTACTGGCGTCGGTGTGTATTTCTGTCTCCCCCTGCTCATCGAAATGGGCCAGAACAGGCGGCGATTGGAGACGGAGACGCAGCTCGGCAAAAGCAGCTTCTTGTTCGTGCGTCCAAACAAAAGGGGTGTCTCCCCGGGTGAGCTGAGTCAGCGGTTCAGCGAGATCAGCGAAGTTATCGATAAAACGCCGGTAGTAACTGCACAAGCCGAGAAATCGGCGAACAGCTTTCTTGTCACGTGGAATCGGAAATTCCGCAACAGCAGCAATCTTGTCAGGGTCGGGCTTCACGCCGGCGGCGCTGACGACATGGCCGAGAAATTTAAGCTCTCGGTAGCCAAAGTGGCATTTCTGTGGCTTAAGTGTCAAGTTAGCGGATCGAAGGGCTTCGAGTACTGACCGCAGGCGCTGAAGATGTTGTGCAAATGATTCTGCGAAGACCACCACGTCATCTAGGTAGACTAGACAACACTGCCATTTAAGGCCGGCGAGGACAGTGTCCATCATCCGCTGAAATGTGGCCGGCGCGGAACACAGGCCAAAAGGTAGAACTTTAAATTCGTAAAGGCCGTCGGGTGTGACGAAGGCCGTCTTCTCACGATCTCGCTCATCGACCTCAATCTGCCAGTAGCCACTTTTTAGATCGATGGACGAAAAATACTTTGCACGCCGAAGGCGGTCGAGAGAGTCGTCAATCCGCGGCAAGGGGTAGACATCCTTCTTGGTTACGGCGTTCAGTTTGCGGTAATCGACGCAAAAACGTAACGTGCCGTCTTTCTTTTTAACTAGAACGACCGGGGAGGACCACGGGCTATTGGAAGGCTGGATAACCTCATCTTCGAGCATTTCCTTAACTTGTGACCTAATAACTTCGCGCTCGGTCGAAGAGACGCGGTAGGGGTGCTGGCGGATTGGGCGCACATTATCGAACGTCACGATCTGGTGCTTGGCGATGGGAGTTTGATTCACTTTTGACGACGATGCAAAACACTCTTTGAATTCGAGTAACAATGAAAACAGCTGGTCGCGCTGGCTGACCGATAGCTCTGAGCTGACATCGAGATTGTCGAGGGATGTGGGCGGTGGCACGGTTTCTGCGGACAAGCACTCGGAGACATCAGATATGCGTTCGGCGAAAGCTACGGAAGTGTCACGAAAAAGGTGCCGATACTCGTGCGAAAAATTTGTAACAAGTACCTTGGAATGACCACGGTGAAGATGTATCAAACTGCGGGCCACGCAGACTCCTTGTGTCAACAGTAACGATACGTTAGTTTCGGCTATTGCGTCACCATCGTTAAGGGCATTGCATTTGACATTAACGAAGGTGCTGGTTCGGGGTGGCAGAGTGACACTGTCCTCATAAACTCGAAGCACATTGAGTGGTCGCTTTGCACCGCTGAGGGCCACTGCTTTTTCAGTAGAAAACGAGACCTTAGAATTCCGGAGGTCAATAATTGCGCCATATTCACGAAGGAAATCTACGCCCAGAATCAGGTCACGCGAACAGCTTTTCAGAACAAGGCAGCTTACCACAAATGTTGATTCTTGAATTTGAACTCTGGCCGTGCACATGCCCAGAGGAGTAATCAGATGACCACCCGCGGTGCGAACGTTTGTGCCAGCCCACGGAGTCAAAACCTTCTTGAGAACTGCGGCAAACTGGCTGCTCAAAATAGAATAATCAGCGCCAGTATCCAACAGAGCCCGAACATGGCGACCATCCAGTACTTCGGGTATGTCCAACGAAATCTGCTCGCGAATGTCAGGCTTCTGAGTCTTTGAGTGCTCTGCGTTGGTGTACGCGGTCTGCTTCACCTGCAATTCGTCGTCGTTGCAGGTGCGTTGTTGCAGCGTCCGTTCCACCGGCAGTTCGTCGTCGTTGCGGGTGCCTTGTTGCGTCATGTGTCCCACCGGCAATTCGTCGTCGTTGCGGGTGCGTGGTTGCGTCGTTTGTTCCACCGGCAATTCGTCGTCGTTGCGGGTGCGTGGTTGCGTCGTTTGTTCCACCGGCAATTCGTCGTCGTTGCGGGTGCGTCGTTTCGTCGTCGATTCCACCGGCAATTCGTCGTGGTTGCAGGTGCGTCGTGGTGGCGTCGAGGTGGCGGTATGATCGGTAACCGCGGACTTTTCCAATGTCGATGCGTAGTCTTTCCGTGTCCGCATCAATGGGGGGTCTCCCGCGCCGCGATTTCCAGCGAGCCTACCCCCGAAGGTCGCTGGTTTCAGTTTTCCCTCTGGGGACTGGGCGAGCGGCCCTGCGCTGCCCATCAGGAACTCGTAGCAGATGGCGACGGGCGAGACCTGGGTGACGGTGATCTAGATGGTCGCAGACGAGACGGAACGATCCGGCGCTGATCATTGACGAAATCTTCAACGGCTCGAGGCCGTTCGCCATAGCGAGGCCGCGGAGAATCAGCGGAAAACCCTTCGAGACCTAGTCGACGGTAGGGACAGCGCCGATAGACATGACCCGGTTCGCCGCAGTGAAAGCATAGCGGCCGTCGGTCGGGGGTACGCCACTCGTCTGCTTTCCGTGTAGGCGGTCGAGAATCTGTGACGTACTGGATCACGGGGGCTGCTGTTTTCGGCCCAGCTACGTTCGGAGGAATCAGGGACGGCGACGAGGGCGGAGAGTATTGCAGCACCTGGGAGTATGTAGGGCGGTGACACTCTGGTGGTGCAGGAGGAGGAGTAGGGCCAGGTTCACCGATTGGAAATGGAGGCCGGAGCGCTTGCTGTACCTCGTCGCGGACAACGCTGGCGATGGAGGAAAGAGCTGGTTGAGGTGTGCCATACATCAGTCGGAGTTCGTCGCGCACAACGGAACGTATGAGCTCCCGTAGCGCCGATGTGTCCATGCTATGCGATGGGAACTCAGCAGAGACGGAGGCGGCGTGGATGGTGGGATCCCGTGCCGAAGCTCGCTGTTGAAGCACTTTCTCTATAGTGGATGTTTCAGCAAAGAATTCTGCAACAGTTTTCGGCGGGCTGCGCACCAGGCCAGCGAAAAGCTGCTCTTTGACGCCACGCATGAGGTAGCGCAGCTTTTTGTCCTCGGACATCGTAGGATCCGCACGCTTAAACAGGCGCGTCATGTCTTCGATATACGCCGCTACAGTTTCGTTAGGCATTTGGATCCGAGTGTGTAGAGCGCGTTCGGCCCGTTCGCGGCGATCTGAGCTTCCGTATGTTGCCGCAAGATGACGTTTGAACTCACTCCAAGACGACAGCTGCTCTTCATGGTTCTCGAACCACGTCCGAGCGCCATCCTCGAGGCTGAAATATACATTTCGAAGCCGTGCAGCGTCATCCCAGAGGTTGAATGTAGCTACCCTTTCGTAGTGTTGCAACCAGTCGTCGACGTCTTCATAGGTGTCCCCGTGAAAGATCTTTGGGACGCGGGGGTTTTGCAACGTCACGTAGGTGGGGGTCGTGCCAGGCATTGCGACGACGTCGTGGCTACTGGTAGTCATGCCCGAGGGGGGAATACTCAGGTGGTAGGCCTCGTTGCCTGCGGCTAGTGCGGTGAACGGGCGTTTCCACGAATATATGACCAGCACTCCTGCTTAGCGTAGGGGTACGGGACATCAGACCTGACCTCCACCAGATTTGTCACGGTGTTGGCGACAGGGGGTAGATTAACAGAGCCGGTACAGGTAGAATCACACGGTCCAAGGTTTAGATACGTCCTGCGAGTCCGGAGCCGATTCACTTCAACGTCGTCTTTCACTCTGAGCGCCCCCTGGCAATATTATATTTGACATCGTCAGCGTCTCGCTTCTTCCTTAGTTGCGTAATCAGCGTACATAAGCGCCTCTTTTCAGGCAGCGTACATTCCATCCACCCTCTCCTTCTTGCGTTTTCCAGCTGACAGATGTTCTTGTTTGCACAACTCCTTTTCGATGGAGTTGTGTAGTGCAATTTCGAGCTGCAGGTGCCTTCCCCACTTCAACTTTCCAATAGTGAACTGAATATCCTCATATTCGCATTGGTTTCACCGCGCTAACACATTGAACGACAGAAAAGACAATGTGTTAGCGCGGTGAAACCAATATGAATAACCAACTAGGCCCAATTCTCGCCATTTTATCATATTCGCAGTTGGCGATGAATTAGATAGCGAACGCTCCAATTCTTCGAAAATAATATATGTCATATCTAGATGTTTAGAATATTTTTTTTTTGAGTAATCGGCAGGAGGTTCGATAAAGCCCAGCATATTTTCCTTGTACAGCGGCACCAAAAATATGGTTCACATCAGCGATGGGTACTATCCTCTGGCGAAATGTGTGCGCGGAAAGAAGGGTTTAGCGTCGTGACACTGTTCATTCGTGTGGCGGCTTGCACAATGCTCCTACGTGGTCTCTAAGCCCTGTCGACGCGGCAGGGGTGAGACAATTCCATCATACTATGCCTTATGTCCGATCACGGATGCTACAGCTCATGGCTTTTGGCAGCCGTAGAATAACTCACACTGACCTCGCGAAGTAGCAGCGCTATCAAATGCCTGAACCACAATTTCACATTATGCGGAGGCAGCAGTGGAAATTCCAGAAGCATTTCTGTGTGGTGTCTGTCTTTGCAATAAGCAGTCGATGTGTGGGTAACCCACCTTTACAGGAGCGAAGAACGTCTGCGTGGCTGTGCAAATGATTGACAGGATTAGAGTTGGGCGGTTAATTAGACTACACTGAGAAAAAACGAAGTATAAAGCTTCAAAAAAATGTATGCGGCCTCATTTTGGGAGAAAATGAAAGGAAATAGCTTCCAATACTTTTGTTTACCTAAATTGGTTATTTTTCACTACAAGGACATTATATTTCGCTCTAAATTCACAAACATCAGTTAGGCGTCTGTGAGTGGTCTCATCGTGCGGATTTTAATAGCAGTCAACAGTTTGCAACTCGAACAGACCTTTGAAAAAGCGTAGTTCGAAAACAGCTAAGAAAGGACAAGGAAGACTGCGCAAGCAGCTGATGTGATGCGTGCTCTTTCCTTGCTGAATTCGCTTTTTCGCACTAGCCTACTTCCTGAATCTTTGTCATCTCGCCCAAGTTCACAGCTTGAAAAAGACCGACAACATGTCAGGGACAAAGCGGCCTACTGAACTCCATCTGTGCAAATGTCAAACCTCAATGTCACATATGTTTTTGTGACCAAGCCGTGACTTAGTTTTGCGGTGGGGAAAGTTGTGCCTCTAAAGGTGGATTATTGCGCTCAGAGCGCTAGAGGAAAATGGACCATTTAGATTTGAGGAGGCGATTTACTTATTTACTTATCATGTGATTAGGTGAAAAATGTGTTAGTGAACCGTCAATCGTTTTATCAGATAATGAAATTGGGTTTCTTGAACGTGGTATGTGGGCTGGGTCATCATGACTTGGTTTTTTGTTTAATCTGTGGTTTAGTGCTGCTTGGCTTGGATATTTATAGTGTGTGCTTTTTCAATAAACTTCTGTTGCGAGTCAGCGCCCGTCCTGTTTGCTTCTTGATCTTCGTCCTAGTCTGTAGCGCTGTTTATTCATCATGCTACTTATTTATTTGTTTATTGTTAGCTAAAATACCTCACGTGATGAAAACATTCGATGGTTTATGCGTCTGGATGCTGCTCAATACTCGGTTTTTTAATGCTATGTAATGCGGTGAAATGTCGACCGAATATCATCAGTGATAGGTGCCGAGCACCTCAGTGTATCCTAGATGTTTGCGGTACTGCACTGTAAGACAAGATAGTTTGTGTTAAATTCTTTTGGCCCCTCTCACGCAATACTTTGCGACCGAAGCAGCGTTCTGAAGTGAAATCATTTAACTGTGAAACGCCATGCAAGAATTCAGGCACAAAAAAC